>NC_025994.2:45965278-46111454 GCF_000442705.2 Elaeis guineensis
GATGAGACATTCTCTCCTGTGGTAATACTCAAGTCCATTCAAATTATGGTTGCAGTAGCAGCACACTTAGATCGTGAGATCTGATAAATAGATGTCAAAGTCACTTTCCTAAATGGAGAGCTAAAAGAAGAGGTATATATGATACAATCTGAAGGATTCATATCTATAGATGAATCTAAGGTATGCAAACTAAATATGTCCGTCTATGAACTGAAGCAGGCATCTAGGAGTTGGAACATACATTTTGATAAGGTGATCAAAATGTATGGCTTTGTTAGAATGGAGAAGAGCATTGCATCTATAAATGGACTAATGATTCTATACTCATCTTTTTTGTATTGTATGTAGATGATATACTATTAATAGAAAATAACATCTCAGCTTTGCAAAGTGTAAAGCTGTGGTTATCATCATAATTTTTTCATAAAAAATCTGAGAGAAGCATCCTACATTCTAGAGATGAAGATCTATAGAGATAGATCTAGAAGATTGCTTAGATTATTCCAATCCATATACATTGATACCATGTTAAAATGATTCAACATGAAGAATTTCAAGAAAGACTATCTTTCGTTAGGCCATGAAATTATTTTCTCCAAAAAAGATTATCCAACAACCCCTCAGGAGAGAGAGCATATAAGTAGGATCTCATATACTTTGGTAGTGGGATCTATCATGTACATCATGATGTATACGGGATCGAATGTAGCCTATTCACTAGGGATTGTGAGTGGGTATCAGTCTAATTTGGATGAGAACCAATGGAAGGTTTGAAGAGAATCTTTAAGTATTTGAGAAATACTAAGGATCAATAACTTATCTATGGGGATACTAACTTGAAACTCGTAGGATATACTATTTTAATTTTTAGTCAGATAGTGATGATAGTAAAAGCATGTCGGACTACGTATTTATCTTAAATGGAGGAATAATTTACTGAAAGAGTTTCAAGCAACATACCGTGATCGATTCTAGCTATAAAGTAGAATACATTGCTGCATCTGATGCTACAAAAAAAATGATATGGTTGCAAAAATTTATCATCGAGCTTGAAGTGACACCCTCTGTTGATGATCCTATTCTGCTGTACTGTGACAATACTAGAGCCATAGCTAAAGTGAAAGAACCAAAGTCACACTAGCATACCAAGCATATTTCGCATCACATCACCTTGTACGTGAGATCATGGATCAAGGTGATGTTGAGCTTCAGAAGATCGATAGAAAAGAAAACATAGCAGATCCCTCTACTAAAGCTCTCAGGATCAAAGAGTTCAATGATCACAAGTGGAGATGGATATAAGATACTGCCCCGATTGGGTTTAGTCCAAGTGAGAGTTGTTAGAAAATGTATCCTAAAGCAAATTGTTTGGATGATTGTGCTCTTTTTATAATATATATATGAATGATTTATCAATGAATAAAAGTTATTTTAGCATTTCTCATCATAAAGTTACTATTGGATTTATGCCCTAGAAGCCAATTGTTGGCTGACACATTATGTAATTCTAGGGTCTAAACTTGTGCTTGTAATCTTTTTATTATCAATAAAGGGCTTTTTCATTCCAATCATATTTGTGTCCATGATTTATCCTAAAAATTAACAAAGAAGATTTTTGTATATTCTTAAAGAGTTAAAAGTTTGAGACATACATTAATTAATGGTTAATTTTTAAATACTCCCGATCAAAGGATCGTCATGGAGGACAGTGATTAATTCATTTGAGATCGATGTACGATTCATCTTCCTTGTAGACAGATGAGTCTCAGATCTGTAGTGTAGAGACACTGGAATGAAGGTGTAGGTGGTTGTTAGAGAATAACTTGCACTGAGCGTGACCAACACGAGAACTACATGGATGTCTACTCACTCGTCAGTGGTCTTCTCAATGCTGCAGTGGTGTAAGTGATCCTTTGACCTGTGGTGTCATTGGCTATTCACAGCGAGACTACTGAGTTTGACTGTATGTTTCTTTGGTTCCTAGCTATTTGGATCCTTGCTGTATAAGTTGGCTTCAGTAGGTTCAGATTCATTGTTTGGAGTAGGATGCACCTAAATGGAATCTATTGATCTTGGTAGAAAAGGAGAAGTCTTATGTAATTTATGAGACTGAGTTCAGAAAGTCTTTGACCAAAGTAAGTGTGAATACTAAAAAAAATTTTCATAGGATTCACAAATGAACTCGTGTCGAGCCAATCTAGCATATGACTGACAATGGAGTTTGACGAGTTCTCCATGACCTCCATCAAGTCGAGACTCATGATAGAAAGACTGAATCATACGATAACTGCATCTAGGAGTTTATACTTTTATTCTACTAGATTGTCACTACAAACTGCTAAGTGTCGATGGATTGTGAGACTCATCGGGCATATCTTGATGATCGATGGCCCTCAAAGGATAGAATTGAAAATATTTCAATCCATCGAAAAGAATTTCGATAATATTGTGATGGAGATCACAATATATCTCACTACCAGATAGAATGAAATCTATGGGATCACACATTAAGAGATTTAATCTTGAATTTGCCAATTGAGCTTATGAAGTTCTAATTGGATTAGGGTTTATTGAAATCCTATTAGGTTTATGAGAACCATGCTAGCATACGGTTAAATCTAATTCTTCTTGGGACTTCGATTTGATCGGATCCATAGCCTTGAACCTAATCTAAATATATTTAGATTTAATTGAGATCTTAATTATGAGCCCAAGAAGATTTGATTAAGTCAATTAGTTGGCATAATTATCCTAACATTAGCTCTTCTTTATCTCCTAATTATCTCTAAGTGTGCATATGGAATAGATGGAAGATTGGGTGGTGCCTTCTTTCTTTTTTGGCAATAATTAGGTGCCTAATCCTAGAGAGACTCGCCCCCTCTTATGTGGCATGGCATGGAGGAAAGAAGTGGGGCACACCCCCTCTTATTTGGCTAGAAATTTCTTTGTGGGGTGCCAACTCTTGACACCCCAACTACCTGACATGTATTCCTAAGGCACCTTTTGTACATGCTTAAAGGGACTATTCATATATTATTTATATCTAATTTTAATTAGAATAAATCAGATTAAAAAGATAGAGAATTCTTATGAGATAAGAATCTACCTTTTAGAGATAATTGGGTTCCTATTATGTGTCAGGATAGTGCCTATATAAAGGGTATGTCTCTAGGATTTCTAGCTAATTAATTTTTAGTGAAAAAATCTCTCTTTCCCTTCTCCATGCCTCCTCTCCTCCCTCTCTTCTCTTCCATGTCCAAGAGTTGGGCGTCCCCTTTTTCCACACATCAAGAGGTGCTACTTTGTCTTAAAGAGTGAAGATCGAGGAGAAAAAGAAGAAGGTTGCTGATCAAGGAATTGATCTTGCAGTCCAGATCAAGGCGTTGATCAAAGTATTCAAGGCTAAGAATTTTTTTGGGAAGAAGAATCTTTTATGAGGAGAAATTAGTTCGAGATTGATCTCGATGGATACTTGTAAAGGCCGGACATGTGTGCAGCTCGAGCGTCTACAAATCCGTGATCATCAGAAGCAGTGAATATCTACTCGCACTAAGATAATGAGATCTGATCTCATATTTATTTCTAAATTTTAGGTTGTATATATATATTTTCTCCTGAGCTTGGGTAGGATTAGATTTGATCTCTTGCATGTGGGGTTAAAGGGTTTAACGGTTTAACTCATTTTGTTTTTCGCTGCATATTTCAAAAGTTTTGAAATCTACACATGCTGTCTATCCAATTTTCTAACAGTGATATCAAAGCCATAATTTTTTAAAAATATATATGATCTGATTTTTAGATTAGATCTGAAGGTTTTAATGATTTAAAATTAATTTTGTGCCGATATAAGATTATCTTGGTATAGGATTTACCCTCTATAGTGCAAAGGTTGTCTTGTACAAGATTGATCGACTTTAAAAATTATTTTTAAAATAATTAAATCAAATTTTTTAGATTTAAAAATTAATATATATGATATATTTAATTTTATATTTAGATCTGAAATTAAAATGATTAAAAATTTACATCAAACTGATATAAGGTTGTTCTGATATAGGATTTACCCCCTATATTGTAAAAATTATCCTAGTGATGTGAATAGATTTTTGAAAAGATATTTTTAAAATATTTTAATTATTATTTTAGATCTAATTTTATATATATTTGATATATATAAATTTAGTTTTAAATTTAAAATTTAATATATATGTGATGCATATTTAATTTAGATCTGAAACTACATATATTTGATATATGAAACTATGTTTAGATTTGAAATAGTTTCAATAAGCCACTAATTGTATGTAATGAAACCTAATCTAAAAATTAATTTTAGATATGAAATTATGTTGTTGCATGTAGGTATGGGATGAACAAATTAGATCGAAATGATCAAACTAAAATTAGGGTCTAATTGATTAAATCAGGCTGGAACCCATTTTTGATTTTGAGCAGTTGATTGAACCTAATTGATGGTTGATTAGGATTAGATCAAAGGGGCTCAAAATCAAGTTTAGTTATAGTTGGTCACATCGATTCACATTTTGATGTGAATTGATTGAATCAAGATCGAATTTAGCTCAGTGGTTCGGATCCATTTCAATAGGTTAATCTAATCGATTCTAATCGATCAATTTGGTGTCTAAAATAAGTATTTAGATGGTAGTTATTTAATTGATTCCATTATCTGATCTAACCAATTTTGATTGGTGTCTAAAAAAAGCAATGGGGGGATCCCCATGCATCTTAACTTATCTGACCATATTGAGAGATTCAGTTTCGTGTTAGGTTATTTGTTGACTCAAGTTCACCCATGCCGACTAGACTAGTTAGACATATTGATGTGCTGACCTAATTTAATCAGTCAGATATCAGATCTGCTGATTTAGAAGAGGCCTAAACCTAAATCTTCTCATTAAATATTAAGTCTAGAGGTCTTCTGTTGTTATAAAGATACAGGTGCCTTCCTATTATTGATCGTTCTCGACTGGTTACAGTGGTTTGGTTGCATCAAGAAGGTACAATCACTCTATTGACATTTGATGTCCCAGGGTAGAGATGGGATTGGGTCCAATAACTGTTAGGTGAGAGTCCCAATGATGGCTTTGCATCTGCTGGTGAATGATGGGTCTGACTTAATTAAGAAATGTGCCAATAAATATTAGGTGAGGCCATAGGACTTAGAGACCAAGCCCACTGTATTTTGCTTAGTAAAGCAATGGATAAAGTGTTGTCCACTCATTGGTTTGTACTAACCAATAACTATTAGGTGAGGTGTGTATAGATTAATAGGACCGTAGTACCCATTGAAAATTGATCGCATATAGATTTTCATTTTCCCTGTTGGAAAATATGTCCCAAAAGCCAATCGTCAACCTGTTGACGGTTGAGCAACCTTGTATTATAATTGATTTATTAATAAATAAAATATATTTTTGATATTTTTATCACAAGTTTTCATCTTCTAATAAACTCCATTGTTGTGATGAAGTCCTTAGGACTATTTAGGTTCGATAAAGAGAGGATTTATCGATTAGTCCTTAAAATTATTCATGACCAAATGATAGGCTGTTAATAAGGACGACAGTCTCTATCGAGCATAGGTCACTGTAGGCCATATGGGTTGGTTGTCCTCTTAACCAAAGAGTGTGGAGACATTAGTATGGCATACAGATGAGATGTAAGGGTACATCATCATGGAACGTGACCAACTCCAGAGCATTCTACTGTCGAGAATGTTTCTGATGGGATATAGGTATAAGTGTCCCTTAGACCTGAGATCACCTCAGTGACTTGTAAGCAACTCACTGTGCTTTGGTACGGGACTAACTAAATTTTTAATTCAGTGATGGAAGGCTTCTGGGCACAGTCAGGTACTTGCAAAGTCAGAGTGTGATCGAGATAGGATTGACCACTCCAAGAGTTGGAGAAGAATGAGTCGTTATATTTCAATTTAGCAAAATTTTGGCCAGGGTAATCCATCAGATGGATTTGATATTTTGAAATACAATGTGGACAACCTGATAAGAGTTGACAATTGAACTCTGAAGTGTCCTATGATCATTTTGGTTAAGGGGATGAATTATATGGAAACTATATCTACATGGGTTCTAAGGATGTTGTTCTACATATTCGACCTATCCGACCGTCGGGTACCATTGCTAGATGATCACTTCGATTGGTATAAAAATTTATTTTTGTGCTACCAACTTAGGTTTGGACCTATGAGGTCACACACATTAGAGTTCACGATCCGATCGGATGGTTGATCAATGATTAAGAATCATTCTAGGGTTAAACGATCAATACGATTGATATTTAACCTAGTGCAAGTGTTGTAGGAGGATCGATTAGCAATTCGATTGCTAATTAGCTTAATTTGATTTAGTCAAAGGGTTGAGATTAAATCTAATTAAATATAATTTAATTAAATTTAGTTTGAGCTTGATTGGATCAAGTTCAATTAGTTTATTGGATAAGCCAAGTGCAAAGAAAAACTAGTCCTAGCTCAAATAGGACTTGGGTCAACCTAATTTCTAATTTAATTAGAAAATTAAATCAGATTGAAATCTAATTTAATCTTATTAAATTAGATTTTTAATTGGGTTAAGCTCTATTTTAATTAGGTTGATTTATTTTTGATTTGATTTAGTTTGAGAAATCAAATTTGAACAAGTCATAGATTGAATCCTAGTAAGACTAAGGTTCCACCTTGCACCACCTTAGCCCCCCACACCCACTCTCTCTTATCCCACACCCACTCCTTCTTATTTTGTGCAACAAAACCCTCTCTCCTAGGTCTTCACGTATGCCCAAAACTTTTCTCTCTTTTTCTCTTACATGGAATGTGGTTGTGGATCAAGTCAAAGTAGGAATTAGTTTGGATTTCAAATTCTATGAGATAGAGTTTTAGGAAATCAAAACTCTTTCCTTATGTCACTGATTTTACTCAATTTTTTTTTAAAATTTTTATAGCTTTTATGGTACATAATATGCACCCTTTTCTGGTGGTCCATGGTAGAAAAAAGGAGGAGGGGATACCCAAGAGTTGGGCGCCCCTTGTCTTGCCTTGTTTGGATAATCCTTGACTAGGTATTTGACTTAGACAAGGACTCTTCATATCTCTCTATTTAAAATGAATTTTTTTATAAAATTTTTATGGAACATATATAATTAAGAGACCTTTGGGGCATCCAAAAATCAAAGAGAAAGAGTATTGGGGCATGGAGATCTAATAGACACAAAACTAGGTGTCTGGGTTAGAGCAAAGAGAAGAAGAAGAGGGTCTTCTTCTAGAGTTGCTGGGTTCATCTCTTTCCTTCCTCCATTTGTAAGTTTTCTGAGAGTGTCTCATCTAAAACTCCTTCTCCTACTTCTCATCTTTAGAAAAGTCCAAATCAAGAAGAAAGAGACATCTGATCGATCATCGAAGAAGGATCAGTGCAGTACTAGCATATTGTGCTGATTTTCTGGACCAGAACTTCTGATCATGATTCGTGGGCTCGTGTGGATGACTCCTAGAGGCCGGATGCATGTGCGGCTCATAACATCATCCTCAAGTCGGGATCAACAAAGTTAGAACGTCTAACTTGCAAGGTAATAGATCTGATCTATTATACTTGACATACATTAGATATAGTATAGAAACATGTTGATATGATCAACATGTAGTTCTTTCTCTTTATATTTTAATTTTTAATTTAATATCATATAATAATCATATAATAAAATCTTAGATCTAAAAATTTTCTAATTTTATAAGATAAATTTTAATTTATTTTAGTCTTTCACTGCCTGATCTGAAAAAAGTTTCAAGATCTAACCCTGAAACCCTAGATCTGGTTCCTTAAAATGGTATCAGAGCCTAGGTTGTTTATTATGTGATTATTTATACATGCTTAGATTATTTCTTAGATTAGATCTAATTTATAATCTAATTAATAAATCTAAAATTAAAATTTTTAGATCAATCACAAACTGTAGGTTGTCCTGCTGTAAGGTTTACCCCTTACAGTGCAAAGGTTGTCCTAGTTTGTGTAGATCTATTTTTAATCATAAATTTGTTAGATGTGATCTAGATTAAATTTTTTGATTTATTAGATTTAAAAAATATTTAAATCTAAAATAAAATCTCTTTGTTAATAATTCTCGCACAAAGAACCATTATATATTTGTTTGGAAAATTTGCGCAGTTTAAAGTTGAAATTGTTTCAATTATATGAACCTGTTTAGATTAGATCAAAGTAGTTTCATACTTTTTTTTACTTGCATTTTGATTATGAATCAAACATGCAACTTGATTGGTAGAACCATATTGTAAAAATATTTTACAAACATCAAAATTATTTTCGAAAAGCCAAACCCCAACCTTCAGCCCAAAACTTAATTGAGAATTAAGAAGTTATTTGATTAGGTTCTAAGATTGTGAATTGAAAAATCTAAGACACAAACCATAACACATTGGGTTAATGGGTTATTGGGAATTAGGTCTGTTGGGTATAAAATACCCCCCAGCCGAAGTTCGTGTCAAGAGTGACCCTCCAGGGATTTCGCCGACGTCCGACCTTCGGCGATATCTTTCCGAACCTCCCCAGCGGTCGAGCCTCCGCAACGCTCCCGAGTTCTGTCGATGGATAAACACCTACCAGTATCAACCGAATTCTCCACGACGGACGGACCCCATCCAAGTGTCTACGATGGTCGACCACCTTCTAGCCTTCATCCGGGCTCCTACAGGAGCCGGGCTTCTTCCCCGAGTTCCAACTGCAGGTAGCCTTCGTCTGGGCTCCTACGGGAGCCAGACTTCTTCCCCGAGTTCCAACTACAGGTAGCCTTCGTCCGTGCTCCTACAGGAGCCAGACTTCTTCCCCTCGACCACCTTCTAGCCTTCATCCGGGCTCCTACAGGAGCCGGGCTTCTTCCCCGAGTTCCAACTGCAGGTAGCCTTCGTCTGGGCTCCTACGGGAGCCAGACTTCTTCCCCGAGTTCCAACTACAGGTAGCCTTCGTCCGTGCTCCTACAGGAGCCAGACTTCTTCCCCAAGCTCCAACTGCAGGTAGCCTTCGTCCAGGCTCCTATGGGAGCCGGACTTCTTCCTCGAGCTCCAGCTGTAGGTAGCCTTCGTCCGGGCTCCTACGGGAGCCGGTCTTCTTCCCCAAACAGGTAGACTTCGTCCGAGCTCCTACGGGAGCCGGACTTCCACCCTGAACTCCTGTTGCAGGTAGACCTCACTCAAACTCCTACAAGGGTCGGACTCCGAGCTTCTACTGCAAGCGATCCACTCCGAGCTTCTGCTACAAATGATCTACTTCAAATTTCTACTACGGGCGGTCCACATCGGATTCCCACGTAAGCCTTCACCCGAGCTTCCATTGTGGATGAATTCCTTTCGGATTTCTATCACAGACAGGCTTCGGTCGAGATTCCTCGACAAATGATCTCCGTCTGAGCTTCTACGGAGATCGGACTCCGATCGAACTTCTATAGCGGACAGATTCCGAACGAACTCCTACAACACATGGAGTCCAACAGCTGGACCCCTCCTGCAGATGAACCTCTCCAGCTCCATCCGGCATCCACTGTCGGCCGACCCTCTACCAAATTCTGTGCGAAACCGAACTTCGTCTGCGGAAAGCCTCTGACCGAGCTCCTACAGAAGTGGCCCTCACCTGCAGTATTAACGCCCAAGGCACCCGACGGTAGAAGGTTCGCCAGCAACATCCGAGCTCCCCTCTGATGGATAGCTGCCTCTCTCCGCCAGATACCTCAACCGAGCTTCGGCCGACAGGCCTGGACTCCTCGGCGGGCCATAGTAATGGCCACGACTCTGCTCCACTTCCAGCAGCCACAGTAATGGCCATGACTCTGCTCCACTTCCTGCGATGGATTCCATGTGGCTCCACCATTCTCTGGCAAGTCGCGACAACGGACACTGATCCACTCCCCACAACAGGCTCCACGTGGCAGGCCATGGTGATAGCCACGACTCCACTCCACTACTCTTCATAACAAACTCCTCCTGGCCCCGAGCGGCCCACTACCGGGTGGTTACAAACGTCGCTGTCAGTCTGTTGCATCCTCCACCTATAAAAAGGGGACTCCAGATATATTATTCTCTAAGCTCTAATTTCTATCTTAAAACTCTGCTAAAATTTCTGTTCGAGTACTCCATTCTTGTTGAGGCAGAGAACTGACTTGAGCATCGGAGGATCTTGCCGGAGCACCCCCAACTCTGATTTAGACTTCCTTTGCAGGTCCCGGTGGCGATCGCGACTCCCTTGACTCCAACTTCTCCGATGCCGGCAGATTTTTGCACCAACAGAATTGGTGCTAGAGGAAGGGCCCGTGTCTTCGCAGTACCCTTGTTCTTAAAGGAGCACTCAATGAGACCGCCTCCAGTCATCTTCTTCGACATCCTCTCCTCCAGTTTTCTGCCTGATCTCCACTTGATGCCTCTCCGAAGGGCATCCTCCAGGCGGTCGATGGCCTCCATGGCCAGATCTCTGCGGGCTCCGCAAGCCCCGACCCCATCCTTGATTTCCTAGGCTCCTCTTCCTCCGGTGACGGTAGTCAGCATGGAGCAGTCCGATGATCAGCCTCCGATCGATTTCACCAACACCATCTCAGGAGAATCCCGATAGGGAACAACCGGTGTATTGGCTGGACCTCCCAAGCGATAAAGGATTGAGAAATCCATAACCTTTACTGAGGAAGATGCTCGGGGAGTTCAATTCCCTCATAATGATGCGGTTGTAGTTTCTTTAAGTATAGCTAACTACGATGTGCGCCGTATTCTTGTCGACAATGGAAGTTCGGCCGATATTTTGTTCTACGATGCCTTCTTTTGGGGCCGATTAGCTCCCCTCTGGTAGGGTTTACCGGTGATGCTATCCCGATGGAGGGGGTAATAACTTTGACTGTAGCTGCGGGTCGATGTCCAAGACAGTCCAGGGCTTTGGTGGATTTCCTGGTGGTGAAGGCACCGTCAGCCTACAACGCAATCCTCGGCCGACCTGGCCTCAACGCCCTCCGGGTCGTGGTGTCGACCTACCATCTGAAATTGAAATTCTCTACTAGCCAGGGGGTCGGAGAAGTCAAGGGAGACCAAGCCCTGGCCAGACACTACTATAGCATAGCCTTGCAAAGAAGTGACCAATCTAACCTCTGTCCGGTTGATGGATTGGATGCCCGCGATGATCTCGCTGAGGAAAGGGGCGGGCCAATCGAAGATCTGGTTTCGATCCCTTTGAACGATGGGAATACAGAGCATATGGTGAAGATCGGCTCCAACCTGGGGGAAGAGATGCGAACGCAGCTCATTGATTTCCTACGAAAGAATGCGAATGTTTTCATTTGGGTTCTAGTGGACATGCCGGGGATTGACGCAGAGGTCATGGAACATCATCTGGCCGTTGATCCAAAGCATCGACCGATGAAAGAAAAAATCTGAGGCATGCATCAAAAAGGCAAAATTGATAGCCGAGGAAGTGGATAAACTCCTCAAAGCTGGATTAGAGAGGTCAATTATCCTGACTGGATTTCCAACATTGTCCTAGTCAAAAAGGCAAACGGCAAGTGGAGGATGTGTATAGATTTCAAAAAGCTGAATAAAGCCTGCCCAAAGGACAGCTACCCTCTGCCCAGAATTGATCAACTGGTGGATGCAATCTCGAGCCATGAGCTTCTCACCTTTATGGATGCATTCTCGCTATAATCAAATTAGAATGGCACCAGAAGATGAAGAAAAGACTGCTTTCATTACTAACCATGGTCTTTACTATTACAGGGTCATGCCTTTCGGCCTCAAAAATGCAGGTGCGACCTATCAGTGGCTGGTGAACAAAATTTTCAAGGAACAGATCGGCCGTAACATGGAGGTCTACGTGGACGACATGCTCGTGAAAAGCAAATCTTCAACGAACCATGTCGCCGACCTCGAGGAGACCTTCGGTGCCCTCTGAAAATATAAGATGAAGTTGAACCCGACTAAGTGTGCTTTTGGAGTGACCTCGGGAAAGTTCCTGGGCTTCATGGTATCGGGGCACAGAATTGAAGCCAATTCGGAGAAAATTCGTGCCATCCAGGAGATGAACGCCCCAAAATCGATAAAAGAGGTTCAACGCCTTACAGGGAGCATGGCAGCCCTGAATTGCTTCATTGCGAGGTCGGCCGAATGGTGCTTACCCTTCTTCCAAACCCTCAAGCGGTCGAAGAACTTCTTTTGGACCACTGAGTGTCAGCAGGCATTCGAAGAACTAAGGAGCTACCTCAGCTTGCCTCCGCTATTGACGAAGCCCGAGCTTGGGGAGGAGTTGTTCTTGTACCTGGCGGTCTCCCCTATGGCCCTCGCAGCAGTTCTTGTCAAGGAAGAAGCAAAAATTCAACGGTCGATCTACTACATCAGTCGCACGTTGAGAGACACCGAAACCAGGTATACTAAATTGAAGAAACTAACTTACGTCCTGTTGATTGCAGCCCGAAGGCTCCGACCTTACTTTCAAGGGCACACCATAACGTTGCTCACCGACCAGCCGATTAAGGCAATTTTGCACTGGGCGGATGCTTCTGGGAGGATAGCGAAATGGGTGATCAAGCTTACAGAATTCGACATCAACTATCAACCTAGGCCGACAGTAAAAGCCCAGATACTGGCAGATTTTATAGTAGAATGCACTATCTCGGAGGAGGCCGAACCTGAACAAGGTGAAGCTGACGGCCTGAAGTCCCGACTGAACTCCTCTGAAGAAGAAATAGACCCTCCTGATTGCTTTTGGGTCCTCTATGTGGATAGATCCTCCAACATGTTGGGCGCAGGCGCGGGCCTGATTTTGATCAGTCCAGAGGGGATCGTCGCGGAGTACGCACTATGCTTCGAATTCTCCGCAATGAACAATGGAGCGGAATATGAAGCTCTGGTCATGGGATTGAGGATCGCCAAAGAATTAGGAGTAGATCAGCTCCAAGTTTACAGCAACTCCCAATTGGTGGTGGGACAAGTCAGCGGAAACTACGAAGCACTGGAGGACAGCATGGCTAAATATCTTGAAAAGGTAAAGGAGCTCGTCCCCGCCTTTAGTAGCTTCAATATCTGGCAGATTCCAAGAACGGAAAATACAAAGGCCGATCTTCTCTCCAAGTTGGCTACGTTGGCTCCGGCTGAATTGCCCAATGGTGTACTCTTTGAAGTTTTGAAGTATCCGAGTACGGAAAAATCGCGACCCGTGATGGAAGTTGGCCATGAACCCAGCTAGATCGACCCTCTAGCGACATATCTCAGAGACGGAATTCTCCCTCATGATGCAAAAGAGGCTCGGAAGCTCAGAAATCAAGCCTCCTGATACATCCTTTATGAGGACAAGTTGTACAAGAGATCATACTCTTTGCCCCTTTTAAAATGTCTCCGGCCTTCGGAAGCTGACTACGCCTTGTGGGAGGTGCACGAAGGAATCTGCGGAAGCCATCTAGGGGCTAGATCCTTATCCCACAAGTTGCTCCGCCAAGGGTATTACTGGCTGACAATGTATTGTGACTCCATTGAATACGTCAGAAAGTGTGACCGATGTCAGAGATATGCCAACATCCAGACACAGCCCACCTCCGAGCTTACACCCTTGAGTGCCCCATGGCTATTTGCGCAATGGGGAATGGATATCCTTGGACCCTTTCCCATGGCGTCGGGGCAGAGGAAGTTCCTCCTGGTAGCAATTGACTATTTCACCAAGTGGGTTGAAGCCGAACCGCTGGCAAAAATCATAGAAGCTAAAGTGCAAGACTTCATCTGGAAGTCCATCGTTTGCAGGTTCAGCCTGCCGAGAACCCTAATTACTGATAATGGGCGGAAATTTACAGGAGCGAGATTCGTCGAATTTTGTGAAGACCTAAACATCTCCCACAACTTCACATCGATAGCCCATCCTCAAGCCAACGACGAAGCCGAAGTGACCAACAGAACTCTGCTGCAAGGAATCAAGACAAGGCTCGAAAAAGCAAAGGGAACTTGGGCAGACAAACTTTATCATGTGTTGTGGGCATACAGAACTACCCAAAGGTTACCCACGGGGGAAACCCCCTTTGCTCTAGCCTTCGAAACGGAGGCCGTTATCCCAATTGAGCTCAAACTCCCATCGGCACGAGTCATGGCATTCAGCGAACATCACAATCCGCAAGGCTTTAAAGCCAACCTCGACTTGTTAGAAGAAAAGTGGGAGGTAGCTCAAGTTCGGATGGCAGCCTACAGATAGAAAGTCGCCCGCTATTACAACTCCTGGGTCAAAAATAAAGTCTTTAGAGCAGGAGACCTGGTGCTTCGACGAGCCGCTGTCTCGCAACCTCAGGATCGAGAAAAGCTTGCCCCAAATTGGGAAGGCTCGTACGAAGTCAAGGAGGTAGTCAGCCCGAAACTTACTACCTGAAGGAGCTCGGAGGAGCAGACCTCCCGCGACCATGGAGCTCGAAAAATTTACGAATGTATTACCAATAACTTTACTTTAAATGAAAGTTTTATATCCACATGTCTTCTCTCTTGGCATGAGCCTATATCGACAGGACTCGAAACAAACCGTGTCGGGAGCAGGAGGAGAACCTCGTCTCGACACAATCGAAGGTCCGGTTACACTTAGACTGGATGGGGGGAGAGGTCCTACAATGCCCATATTGCCCCCATAGTCCTGTTAGGGACAGGAGGAGAACCTTGCCCTAACAGGAGCAAAGTCGAAGGCCCGGTTACACTTAGACCGGATGGAGGGAGAGGCCCTGCAATGCCCATATATGCCCCCACAGCCCTGTTAGGGACAGGAGGAGAACCTCGCCCTAACAGGAGCAAAGTCAAAGGCCTGGTTATACTTAGACTAGATGGAGAGAGAGGTCCTACAATGTCCATATGTACCCCCACAGCCCTGTTAGGGACAGGAGGAGAACCTCGCCCTAACAGGAGCAAAGTCGAAGGCCCGGTTACACTTAGACTGGATGGGGGGAGAGGCCCTGCAATACCCATATGTGCCCCCACAGCTCTATTAGGGACAGAAGGAGAACCTCGCCCTAACAGGAGAAAAGTCGAAGGCCCGGTTACACTTAGACCGGATGGGGGGAGAGGCCCTGCAATGCCCATATGTGCCCCCACCGCCCTGTTAGGGATAGGAGGAGAACCTCGCCCCAACATGAGCAAAGTCGTCCTAACATGAGCAAAGTCGAAAGCCCGATTATACTTAGACCGGATAGGGAGAGAGGCCCTGCAACACCCATATGTACCCCCACCACCCTGTTAGGGATAGGAGGAGAACCCCGCCCTAACATGAGCAAAGTCGAAGGCCCGGTTACTCTTAGACCGGATGAGGGGAGAGGCCCTGCAACGTCCATATGTGCCCCCACAGCCCTATTAGGAACAGGGGAAGAACCACGTCCTAACCTGAGCTGAAATCGATTACATCAGAGATAGGGGAAGGACCTCGTCCTGACACCAACTAAGGTCTGGTCATTCAAGATCAGATCAGAAAAAGAAAACCTTCTCAGTAGCCCCTCCACACTCCCGCGACCCCACTAAGGGCAGAGGGAAAACCCTCACTCGAGAAAAAGGAAAAGAAAAAGGGGAGGGGGGTTAAAAAGGAAAGCGACAAACTACATCAGCGACGAATGAAAAACAAATTACATTAAAGACACAGGGAGCCTCGTCTTAGCGAAGATTAGGATTCTTATCAAAATCTTCGGTCTCCAAGAGAGCTCTCAATGCAGGCCAAGGATAAAACGACTTCCTCGGGGCGACGAAAAACTCGAACCTCCGAGCTCGAACTCTGAAAGGAGGCATCAAACTCAAATGGTCCCGGACAAACCTGCGGCCATAAACAAAAGGATGGGTCAATGCGACGACGATCAGGTACCTCCAAACGGCATCGATATCAAGCAAGGCAAAAGCCAAAAGAAGCTCGGCAAATGATAATTCAACATGTGAGTAAAAGAGGTAACAAAAAATTTCCTTCTCATGTCATTGACTAAGTAAGCATTACAGAGCCCTTGAGGCTGAAGAAGAAAGATGACAAAAAAAAGTGGGCTGACGTGGCGACGACCAGGAACCTCCAGACAACGTCGGCATCAAAGAAAAAAAAAAAGAGGGGGGAATACCACACTAACAATAGTGAATGAAAGAAGTTCGACAGGCGACAATTTGATGCAAAGTATGGGCAAGGTAACAAAAATCTCCTTTTCATTCTTGATTAACAAGGGGTACGGTACAAAGCCCTGAGGATCGAAGAAAAAAGAACATTACTACAAGACTTGAAAAGAATACATTAGAAACCGCTCCAAGCTTTCAACTTCTCCTTCCGGTTCCATCTTCCTCAGCAGTATCTCCCAGCATGTGTGATGAATCCATCGGCTCTCGCCCCTGCCTCGTTCCGCACCATTGTCGAAACCCCAACCCTAGGGGGAAAAGGGGGGGATAGAATTCAAGGGGTGACGACAGTGACGACCTGTATCGGGAAGAATCGGAAGCACCCCGGAGGCCACGATGATGCCGGAGGCATGCACCACCACCGCGTGCTCCCCGATAACCACCATCCCAGGTACTTCGACGAGGTCGGCATGCGCTACTTCCACCACCCCCGCAACAAGTTCTACTGTCCCACCGTCAGTGCCCACCGCCTCTGGTCCCTCGACCCCGACGACGTCAAGGAACCCGCCACAGCTTATGACGGCAACTCTACCCCCTTGACCGGTGTCGCCCCGTTCAACTACTTCAGAATTCTCGAGTAGGACACGCTCACCAGCTGGTTCCATTATTAAATCTCTGTTGTTGAAGAAATTCTCCCTCGAGCCCCCTGCGAAGCTGTGGGAGCCCTCGGTGGCAGTTCGGCAGCCGCTGAACTTGCAGGCCACTGTTTCCCCCCTTCTACTCCTCTCGATCCGTAGCATCCTCTCGAGATTGACCTCTGGGGTAGAAGTCTCGATGGGAGGATTCCCCGAAAGGGCTCGAAAGATGGAAGGCAGCAGGAAGCTGGTGGAAATGGCGAAGATTGGCGCGAAGAATGCTTAGGGTCGAAAAAGGCACTGATGGGTGGCTAAACTCTCGGGCAGAAGAAAGGCGTCATCTGGACTCTCAGGCAAAATGAAGCCACTGGAGGGAAGGAGGGGACTTAAATAAGTGATGGGGTCCGGCACAGTTATGGTGGCGGATATCCCTAGGTCAACCAATGCCCGCCACGCGTCCCACTCACCATGGCATAGAGCTGACTACCGGCGGGATCATTATGGTGTGGCACTTGGGACAATGCTCCAGCGAGAATTCTGAAAGGTCTCTTCAGATTACCTCGATTTGAAAAGATTCCAGCACGTGCGCATTAAATGCTAGGATTTTCGAGGGCGGTCGTGCGCGGGATTCAAGGGAGCAACTTCGGCTGTGAAAATTTTTCTGTACTTCCTTCATTCGAAACTCGAACTCAAAAGTAGGGAGAATGGTGTTGGGTATAAAATACCTCCCAGTCGAAGTTCGTGTCAAGAGTGACCCTCCAGGGATTTCGCCGACGTCCGACCTTCGGCGACATCTTTCCGAACCTCCCCGACGGTCGAGCCTCCGCAACGCTCTCAAGTTCTGCCGATGGATAAACCCCTACCAGTGTCAACCAGATTCTCCACGATGGACGAACCCCATCCAAGTGTCTACGGTGGTCGACCATCTTCTAGCCTTCATCCGGGCTCCTATGGGAGCCGGGCTTCTTCCCCGAGTTCCAACTGCAGGAAGCCTTCGTTCGGGCTCCTACGGGAGCCGGACTTCTTCCCCGAGTTCCAACTACAGGTAGCCTTCATCTGGGCTCCTACAGGAGCCGGACTTCTTCCCCGAGCTCCAACTGTAGGTAGCCTTCGTCCGGGCTCCTATGGGAGCCGGTCTTCTTCCCCGAACAGGTAGACTTCGTCCGAGCTCCTACGAGAGCCAGACTTCCGCCCTGAACTCCTGTTGCAGGTAGACCTCACCCAAACTCCTACAAGGGCCGGACTCCGAGCTTCTACTGTAAGCGTTCCACTCCGAGCTTCTGCTACAAATGATCTACTTCAAATTTCTACTACGAGTGGTCTGCGTCAGATTTCCACTGTAAGCCTTCACCCGAGCTTCCATTGTGGACGAATTCCTTCCGAATTTCTATCGCAGACAGGCTTCGGTCGAGATTCCTCGACAAATGATCCCCGTCCGAGCTTCTACGAAGATCGAACTCTGATCGAACTTCTATGGCGGACAGATTCTTGGCGAACTCCTACGACACACGGAGTCCAGCAGCTGGACCCCTCCTGCGGATGAACCTCTCCAACACCATCTGGCATCCACTGCTGGCCGACCCTCTGCCGAATTCTGTGTGAAACTGAACTTCATCTGCGGAAAGCCTCTGACCGAGCTCCTACAGAAAGTGGCCCTCGCCTGCAGTATTAACCCCCAAGGCATCCGACGGTAGAAGGTTCGCCAGCAACATCAGAGCTCCCCTCAGATGGATAGCTGCCTCTCTCCGTCAGATACCTCAACCGAGCTTCGACCGACAGGCCTGAACTCCTCGACGGGCCACAGTAATGGCCACGACTTTGCTCCACTTCCAGTGGCCACAGTAACGGCCACGACTCTGCTTCACTTCCTGCGATGAATTCCGTGCGGCTCCACCACTCTCTGACAAGTCATGACAACGGACACTGATCCACTCCCTGCAACAGGCTCCACGTGGCAGGCCACAGTGATAGCCAGACTCCACTCTACTACTCTTCATAACAAACTTCTCCTGGCCCCGAGTGGCCCACTATCGGGTGGTTACAAACGTCGCTCTCAGTCTGTTGCATCTTCCGCCTATAAAAAGGGGACTCCAGATATGTTATTCTCTAAGCTCTAATTTCTATCTCAAAACTCTGCTAAAATTTCTGTTCGAGCACTCCATTCTTGTTGAGGCAGAGAACTGACTTGAGCGTTGGAGGGTCTTGCCGGAGTACCCCCAACTCTGATTTAGACTTCCTTTGCAGGTCCCGGCGGTGACCGCGACTCCCTCGACTCCAGCTTCTCCAACGCCGGCGGATTTTTGCACCAACAAGGTCCATTAATTGGATTAGATCTATGGTTAGGTTAAAGATGGACTTAATTAGAGAATTGACTAAATCTAATCAATTGTTGTCTTAGATTAGGTCAAAGATTCTCTAGATCAATTACAATAGTTGTAGTTAGTCAAGTCTATCTCTTTAATGAGAACCAAATGGACTTGATTCTTGGCTAAGTGGTCTAGCACGAACTGTTAGATTGATCTAATCGAACTAATTAAACCAGTTGGTGTTTAAGGTAAATCAGATCGGTGATTTTTAATTGACAGCCCGCTTATCTGATCATTTCTGATGGTGTCTAAGGCAAGCTTTGGTAGATCCTCCTACCGATTGAACTTACCTAACCTCTTGGTGAAATTATGTTTTGATCGGATCACTTGACTATTCGATCTGACCCATGTTAGCTAGGTTAATCAGTGTGACTGATTTAGGTGCTCTTAAACCAACCCTTTTAATGGTCTCCCTTAAGCTGACTTGGTGATGCCAATGGGAGGATCATGATAAGCTGGTTCATCTGACCTCATCCTCTAAATCAATTAAATTCTCTAAAATTATTAGGTCCTTAAAATAAAATAGTTATGATGATAACTAGATCATAGCCTCCCATTAAGTGGATGATAATGGGTCCATCAGTTGGATAATTATTGGAGGCCCAAAGGCCTGGTGCTTATCGGCTGATGGAATTGTCATTCATTATATGATTTCTTGACTGTATCTTTCTAAATGATGGTTAGATTAGCCAACCATAGTTGGGCCTAATCATTCATTGGCTAGATGGGCCAAGTATGGTCATGTTAATGGTTGGACCTAACCAGACCTTTTCAGTAGAGGCCAAAGCCTACTGATTAGGGACTGGGGCAAAATTAAAATTACTAGAAATTATTTAAAGAAATAATTGGTTATGAACCTACCCTTAGATGTACATGGGTTGGCCAACTAAAGTTGGGCTTGTGTGCAGTTTAAGTGGATTCTAGTACCCACTAAGGAATTAGGGTAATTCCTTGAATTGGAGGTAGAGGCTACCAATTCGAATAAAATAGTGGGAAAAACTTTTTGATTAAAGTCCAAATCTTTAGATTTAATGAATCAATTACTAATTAGGTTATGGTTTTCCTTTGTGCAGATATGGCAACTTTCCTATCGCTCCGATTATTGTTGAACAATGATAAGTTGGTGGGATCCAACTTCGATAGCTGGTACCGAAAGTTAAAGATGGTCCTGGAGCATGAATGGATCCTATATGTGATAACGGATTTTGTACCTAAGGAGCCAGTTGCCAATGCACGTGGAACAGTCAGAGATACTTACCAAAAGTGGCTCAATGATCGGACCACGATGCACTGCATCATGCTAGCTGCCATGAGCGACGAGTTCAGTCGCAGATTTGAGACAACTCAGCCAAAAGACATGCTTCAAATGTTGGAGGATGCCTTTGGAACACCCGATGACGTGGAGAGGCATAAGACAAGTTGTGCTATCTTCAACGCCAAAATGCAGGATGGTGCCTCTGTCACTAATCATGTATTGTCCATGATCGAGCTAATGGAGCATTTGAGCAAGCTCAGCTTTCCCTTGCATGAGCAGCTTGGGAAAGATGCAATACTGAACTCGCTGTCCAAGTCTTATCTCTCATTTCTCACTCATTATAGAATGACAAAGCCTGAAGTAAACTATCACGGGTTACTGGGGTTGCTTCAGAACTTTGAGAAGGATCACCAACTCCACAAGGAGTTGGTGAACTTAGTGGGAGGTTCATCTTCTGGTTTTCGATCCTTTAAGAAAGGGAAGAAGAATAAGAAGAAGAAAGTGAAGAAAGTGCAAGTTCAGATTGGGATATCAGTGCAGGGCCAGACCAAAAAGATTAAGCCCGATAAGAGTCAAGCTGAATGTTTCTTTTACAAGAAGTGAGGGCATTAGAAGAGGAACTGTCCTCAGTACATTACCTCCCTGGATCCGAACAGGCAGAGAAAGAAGCAAGCTGTTGCTAGACAAGGTATTTATATGATAACTCCTTACAATTTCTCTATTTGTAATATAACTAACTGGGTATTGGATACCAGTAGCTCTTACCATATTTGCAACTCGTTGCAGGGGTTGCAGGTCAGTAGGAGATTCGAACAAGGTGAGAGGTTCCTGAATGTTGGAGATGGAAGACCAGTTCCAGTTCTAGCATTAGAAATCTTGAAACTTGTATTTGAGTCCCATACTGTTATTCTTAATGATTGTCATTTCTGTCCCAGTTTCTTTTTAAATGTCATTTCTGTAGGCCTTCTAGCCAAAAATGATTATGAAATTTCAATAAAGAAACAAGTTTGTAATACTATTATGAATGGTGTTACTATTTTTTGTGGATATTTGAACAATGGTGTGTATATATTATCACAACCTGTTAACATAGTCTATTCCACTAGCAAGCACCCTAGATTAGATAGTGTATCAGATATCTACTTATGGCACTGTAGGCTAGGTCATATAAACAAGAACAGGATAAACAGGTTGACTCAAGAGGAAATCCTCGAAGTCAGTGATTGTGAATCACTTTCAACCTGTGAATCCTATATCTTCTTGGTAAAATGACCAAGTCACCTTTTACTGAAAAAGGTGAGAGAGCTATTAAGCTCTTGGGCCTAGTACATACTGATGTATGCGGGCCCATGAGCACAAGTGCTAGAGATGGATATTTCTACTTCATCACTTTCACGGATGATCTATCTAGATATGGATATGTCTATCTGATGAAATATAAGTTGGATTCATTTGAAATATTCAAACGATTTCGAAATAAAGTAGAAAAATAAACTGGGAAGAGTGTTAAAACTCTTCGATCTGATCAAGGAAGGGAGTATCTTTCTGGTGAGTTTCTCACATATCTAGGAGAGAATGAGATTCTCTCCCAATGGACTCCTCCAGGAATACCACAGCATAATGGTGTGTCTGAAAGAAGAAATCGGACTCTATTAGACATGATCCGATCCATGATGGGTTTTGCCAGCTTGTCGATATCCTTCTGGAGATATGCACTAGAATCGACCTATTATCTGTTAAATAGGATTCCAAGTAAGTCTATAATTAAGACTCCATATGAGATATGGACAGAGCGTAAGTCAGCACTTTCATACCTTAGGGTCTAGGGGTGCCCGACCTATGTCAAACGATTAGTTACAGATAAATTTGGACCTAGGTCTGACAAATGCACATTCATAGGGTACCCCAAAGAGACTAAATGATATTTTTTCTACCATGCTAATGAATAAAAGGTGTTCGTCAGCTTTCAGGCAATCTTTTTAGAAAAAAAATTTCTTGGTAAAGGAACTGTTGCCTCTAAGGTTGAACTTGATGAAGTTCAACAGGTAGAAGGACCGACACCAATAGCTGAACCTGAGTCGGATTTGATTAGATTAGATCCAGAGCCTAATGTACCTACACCATTAAGGCAATCTGATAGAGTACCACATCAGTTAGACAGATACTATGGTTTCTTGATCCGAAACGGCGATCCCATCGAACTTGATGAGAACGATAAAGATCCGATCACCTATATGGATGCAATGCAGAGATCTGATTTCGAGAAATGGGTTGAAGCCATGCAATCTAAAATGGAGTCCATGAAGGTCAACGATGTATGGACATTGGTTGACCCACTTGAAGGGGTTAAACCCATTGGATGTAAATGGGTCTTCAAAAAGAAGAGGAGCGCAAATGAAAAGGTGGAGACCTATAAAGCCCGTCTCGTTGCCAAGAGGTATCATCAATATTATGGTATTTACTATAACGAGACGTTCTCCCCTGTGGCAATGCTCAAATCCATTCAGATAATGCTTGCAATAGCTACCCATCTGGATTATGAGATTTGGCAGATAGATGTAAAGACAGCTTTCCTAAATGGAGAGCTAACCGAAGAGGTGTATATGATACAACCTGAGGGGTTTATATCCACAGATGAGTCCAAAGTGTGCAAGCTTCAGAGATCTATTTATGGATTGAAGCAAGCTTCTTGGAGTTGGAACATGCATTTTGATAAGGTGATCAAAATGTATGGCTTTGTTAAGAATAGAGAAGAGCCCTGCATCTATAAATGGGCAAATGGTCCAGTTGTGATATCTTTGTCTTGTACGTGGATGATATTCTCTTAATCGAGAATGATATCCCTGCACTACAGGGAATAAAAGTTTGATTGTCATCGCAGTTCTCCATGAAGGACTTGGGTGAATCATCCTACATCTTAGGGATGAAGATCTATAGGGATAAATCTAAAAGAATGCTTGGGTTATCCCAATCTACGTACATAAACACTGTGCTGAAGAGGTTCAGCATGGAGAATTTCAAGAAGGACTATCTACCGATAGGCCATAGAATTTCTCTCTCTAAGAAGGATTGTCCGACAACTCCTGAAGAGGGAGAGCATATGAGTAGAGTCCCATATACTTCGATTGTGGGATCTATCATGTCGCCATGACATATACAAGGCCAGATGTGGCATACTCACTAGGAGTAGTGAGTAGATACCAATCTAATCCTGGAGAAAATCACTGGAAAGTAGTTAAAGCCATCCTTAAATATTTGAGAAATACTAAGGACCAACGATTGGTTTATGACGAGTCAGATCTGAAACTTGTGGGGTTCACAGACTCAAGCTTTCAATCTAACCATGATGACAGCAGAAGCGTGTTGGGTTATATCTTTACTCTGAATGGTGGAGCCATCTGCTGGAAGAGTTCCAAGTAGCATATTGTGGCAGACTCTATTTATGAGGTGGAGTATATCGCAGCATCAGATGCTGCAAAGGAAGCTGTGTGGCTGAAAAAATTCATCACCGAGCTCGGAGTAGCATCCTCCCATGATGGTCCAGTCCTGCCTTACTGCGACAGCACTGGTGCTATAGCTCAGGCGAAGGAATCCAAAGCACACTAGCAGATGAAGCATATTTTGCACTGCTTTCACCTGGTCCGGGAGATCATGGATTGAGATGACGTCAACCTTCGAAAGATCGACGGAAAGGAGAACCTGACCGACCCCTTCACTAAAGCCCTGGCGATAAAGGAGTTCGACAACCACAAGTCGAAGATGGGTATTAGATACTGTGCCAAGTAGCTTTAGGACAAGTGGGAGTTGTTGAAAAATAGGTCCCAAAAGCTAATCGTCAATCTATTGACGGTTGAGTAACCTTGTATTGTAATTGATTTGTTAATAAATAAAATATATTTTTGATATTTTTATTATAAGTTTTCATCTTCTAATGAACTCCGTTGTTGTGATAAAATCCTTAGGACTATTTAGGTTCGATAAAGAGAGGATTTATTGATTAGTTCTTAAAACTGTTCACAACCAAATGATAGACTGTTAATAAGGACGACAGCCTCTATCGAGCATAAGTCGCTGTAGGCCATATGGGTTGGTTTTTTCTTAACCAAAGAGTGTGGAGATACTGGTATGGCATACAGGTGAGATATAAGGGTACATCATCATGGAACATGACCAACTCTAGAGCATTCTACTGTCGAGAAGGTCTCTAATGGGATATAGATATAAGTGTTCCTTAGATTTGAGATCACCTCAGTGACTTGCAAGCAACTCACTGTGCTTTGGTACTGGACTAACTGAATTTTTAATTCAGTGATGGAAGGCATCTGGGCATAGTCAAGTACTTACGAAGTCAGAGTAGGATCGAGATGGGATTGACCACTCCAAGAGTTGGAGAAGAATGAGTCGCTGTATTTTAATTTAGCAAAATCTTGGCCAGGATAATCCATCAGATGGATTTGATATTTTGAAATACAATGTGGATAACCTGATCAGAGTTGACAGTAGAACTCTAAGGTGTCCTATGATCATTTTGGTCAAGAGGATGAATTATATAGAAACTATATCCGTATGGGTTCTTAGGATGTTGTTCTACACATTTGACCTATCCGACCGTCGGGTACCATTGCTAGATGGTCACTTTGATTGGTATAAAAATTTATTTTTATGCTACTGGCTTAGGTTCGGACCTATGAGATCATACACATTAGCGTTCATGATCCGATCGGATGGTTGATCAATGATTAAGAATCGTTCTAGGGTTAAACGATTAATACGATTGATATTTAACCTAGTGCAAGTGTTGCAGGAGGATCGATTAGCAATTTGATTGCTAATTAACTTAATTTGATTAAGCTGAAGGACTAAAATTAAGTTTAATTAAATATAATTTAATTAGATTTGGTTTGGACTTGATTGGATCAAGTTCAATTGGTTTATTGGATAAGCCAAGTGCAAGGAAAAACTATTTCTAGTTCAAATAGGACTTGGGTCATCCTAATTTCTAATTTGAATAGAAAATTAAATCAGATTTAAATCTAATTTAATCTAATTAAATTAAGTTTTTAATTATATTAAGACCTATTTTAATTAGGTTGATTTAGTTTTAGTTTGATTTGGTTTGAGAAACCAAATTTGAACAAGTCATAGATTGAATCCTAGTAAGACTAGGATTCCACCTTGCACCACCTTAGGCCCCCACGCCCACTCTCTCTGATCCCACACCCACTCCCTCTTATTTTGTGCAACAAAACCCTCTCTCCCAGGTCTTCATGCATGCCCAATACTTTTCTCTCTTTCTCTCTTACATGGAATGTGGTTGTGGATCAAGTCAAAGTATGAATTAGTTTGGATTTCAAATTCTATGAGATAGAGTTTTAGGAAATCAAAACTCTTTCCTTATGGCACTAATTTTATTCAATTTTTTTTTGGAATTTTCATAGCTTTTATAGTACATAATATGTGCCTTTTGCTGGTGGTCTATGGTAGAAAAAGAAGGAGGGGACGCCCAAGAGTTGGGTGCCCCTTGTCTTGCCTTATTTGGATAATCCTTGACTAGGTATTTGACCTAGACAAGGATTCTTCATATCTCTCTATTTAAAATAAATTTTTTTATAAAATTTTTATGGAACATATACTATTGAGAGGCCTTTGCGGCATCCGAAAATCAAGGAGCAAGAGTATTGGAGTATGGAGATCTAATAGACACAAAACTAGGTGTCTGGGTTAGAGCAAAGAGAAGAAGAAGAGGGTCTTCTTCTAGAGTTGCTGGGTTCATCTCTTTCCTTCCTTCATCTGTAAGTTTTCTGAGAGTGTCTCATCTAAAACTCTTTCTCCTACTTCTCATCTTTAGAAGAGTCCAAATCAAGAAGAAGAAGGCATCTGATCGACCATCGAAGAAGGATCAGCGCAGTACTAGCATACTGTGCTAATTTTCTGGATCAAGACTTCTGATTGTGATTCATGGGCTCGTGTGGATGACTCCTAGAGGCCGGATGCATGTGCGGCTTGCAACATTATCCTCAAGTCTAGATCAGCAAAGTTAGAATGTCTAACTTGCAAGGTAATAGACCTGATCTATTATACTTTACATACATTAGATATAGTAGAGAAACATGTTGATATGATCAACATGTAGTTCTTGCTCTTTATATTTTAATTTTTGATTTAATGTCATGTAATAATTATGTAATAAGATCTTAGATCTAAAAATTTTTTGATTTTATAAGATAAATTTTGATTTATTTTAGTCTTCCGCTATCTGATCTTGAAAAAATTTCAAGATCTAACCCTGAAACCTTAGATCTGGTTTCTTAAACCCAAGGATTGTGGAAGATTCGATGAAATAATGAGAGCCTTTATTTATTTTTAAATTTTTTAGAATAAATAATTTTATAAATATAAAATCTAACTAGAAACTGTTCTCTCTGTAGATAACCATGTCGAGTTCAAATCCCTTAGCCTGAATCCTCGATTCAAATAGGTTGACTGGCATAAATTACAAAGACTGACTTCAAAATCTGAGAATTATTCTTAATTTTGAAAAGCTTATCCATATCCTAGACCAGGAAGCACCTATGTTATCTGCTCGTCCATCCCCTAATCAATGAGCTGCACTTGAAAAATAGATATATGAAGATAACAAGGCAAAGTGCTACATTTTAGCATCCATATCCAATAAACTTCAACAACAGCATGAAGACCTGAGGACTGCCAGGGAGATGCTGGTTCACCTGCAAGAGTTGTATGGTTAACAGAGTCACACAGCTCGCTTTGAGATCTTTTGAAGACTTTTCAGAGCAAAGATGCATGATGGGCAATCTGTCAATGATTATTGTTTGATAATGATCAAAGATATAGAGGAGCTTCAGAAGCTCAAAATGAATATGGACAAAGATCTGCAGGTGGATCTGATCCTCCAGTCTCTTCTTGATTCATATGGTGAACTACCATATGAATAAGATCGATGCTACTTTGTTAAAGTTATTGAATATACTGGTGACTGCAAAGGGCACCTTGAAGAGTTTAAGGGGCACAATTTTAGCTGTGTAGCAGACTTCCTCTAAAAGAAAGTCTTCTTTCAAGAAGAAAAAAGAGCCCACGAAGAAACAGAAGAACTAGGCCAAGCCCAAGAAGCAGGTTCCTAAGAAGGTCGATGACAAGGAAAATATACCATTGTAATGTCGAAGGCCAATGGAGAAGGAACTGTCCAGCCTACCTGACGACTGTCAAGAGTCGGAAGAAGGATGGACCTTCTGAAAGTATATTTGAAATGCTCATTATTAAAACTAATCTAATGATTTTCTCTTCTTCTAGTTGGGTTCTTGATTTTGGTTCAAGTACTCATTTGTGCACTTCAATGCAGGATCTTGAAGAAGTAAAGGGGCTGAGGGAAGGGGAGATCACTCTCTAAGTCGGCAATGGAGCAAGGATTGCTGCTGTGGCCATCGAAACCTACCTTCTGTGACTATCATTAGGACTTAGTTTGCTTTTGAAAAACTGTTACTATGTA
This sequence comes from Elaeis guineensis, assembly GCF_000442705.2. Lineage (NCBI taxonomy): Eukaryota > Viridiplantae > Streptophyta > Magnoliopsida > Arecales > Arecaceae > Elaeis > Elaeis guineensis. Next base: position 45,993,144 of record NC_025994.2, read on the forward strand.
CTTGTAGCTAGTAGAAATTTGATTTCTATCTCTGTACTAGCACAAGATAATTATAATTTTTATTTCAATAAAGATATGTGCTCTATTTATTTTGAAAATAAATTTATAGCATGTGCTTTCTTGATTGACGGTCTTTACCATTTGCATATCGATGCAAGTGTAAATATTAATGAGCAAATAGTGAATGCCAAAGGGTCTAAGAGACCTAGAGATAGGATCAGCCAAAAGTATCTGTGACACCTTAGGCTAGGCCATATTGGAGAAGACAGACTCAACAAACTGGAGAAAGATGGTCTTCTTGGACCATTAACTTTCAAGTCTTATCTAGTCTGTGAATCGTGTCTTCAAAAAAAAATAGCTAAGCTATCCTTTGTGGGACAAGAAGAAAGGGCCACTGAGATATTAGTCATGGTACATACTGATATGTGTAGTCTATTCGATATACAAGCCAGGGTAGCTATATCTACTTGATAACTTTTACCAATAATTTTTTATAGTATGGATTTGTGTATTTGATGCATCAAAAGTTTGAAATCTTTGAAAAGTTCATAGAGTTCAAATATGAAGTAGAAAAATAGATCAAAAAATCTATAAAGGTTCTTCGATTAGATCGAGGAGGAGAATATCTTAGTAAAAAATTTCGAGCCTATCTCAAAGATAATGGCATAGTCTCATAGTGGACACCTCCAGAGACATCTCAGCTCAATGGCATATCCAAAAGGAGGAATCAGACCCTATTAGATATGGTTCGGTCCATGATGAGCCTCACAAATCTTTCTGACTTTCTCTGAGGACATGCTTTGCTTACTGTGATTTATCTTTTGAATCAGATTTCTTCTAAATCCATTCCTACCACACCATATGAATTATGGCATGGTAAGAAGCCAACTTTTGGATATCTCAAGATTTGAGGATGTTCGACCCATGTCAAGCGGCAGCATGTGGATAAATTACAGGCTAGACCCTTTAGAGCTCATTTTATAAGGTATCCTAAAAAAACTATAGGATATTACTTCTATCTTTTTGAGGATCACAATGTAATTATGAGCCATTATACCGTATTCTTGAAAAAAGAGTTTATCCAAGATGGAGACAGTGAGAGGAAGATTGAGCTCGAAGAGAAAATCTCTGAAGAGTATCGAGTCCAAAAATCTGAACCTAATAATGAGTCAATAGATGTGATACCTCCTCCACCTCGTAGATTAAGTAGGATCTTTCGTCCTCCTAAAAAATACTTAGGTATTCTTACAGAAGATTTAGAGGAAGCATTTCTTGTAGGAGATAGGGACATTAGAAATGATCCCAAAACCTACAATGAGGCAATATTAGATGTAGACTCCGAGAAATGGATGGAAGCGGTGAAGTCAGAAATTAACTCCATGCATTCCAACTAGATTTGGTCTTTAGTAGATCCACCTGAAGGTATTGTATCTATTGGGTGTAAATAGATTTACAAAAGAAAAATTGGGTCAGATGGTAAGGTAGAGACCTATAAGGCAAGGCTAGTCGTGAAATGTTATAGTGAACGCGAAGGCATCGACTATCATGAAACTTTTTCGTCCGTAGTCATGTTGAAATCCATCTGTACTCTGCTTGCCATAGCAGCATTTCATGATTATGAAATTTGACAGATGGATGTGAAAACTATCTTTCTAAATGGATAACTTGAGAAAGATATCTATATCCAGTAGCCTCTGGGTTTCACATCTGGTGATAGTGATCACAAGGTTTACAAGCTGTAAAGGATTATTTATGGACTCAAGCAAGTATCTCAGAGTTAGAACACTCACTTCAATGATGTGATCAAGACATTTGATTTCATCAAAAATGAGAAAGATCCATGTGTGTACAAAAAAATCAATCGGAGTGCTGTTACATTTCTCGTATTGTATGTGGATGACATCCTCCTGATTAGAAATTATATTCCTATGCTGCGTCAGTCAAAATATAGTTGTCAAAAGAGTTCGCTATGAAAGATCTAGGAGAAGCTTCCTACATTCATGGTATAAAGGTCTATAGAGATAGATCTAAGAGAATGATAGGACTCTCACAGCATATGTACATAGAGGAGGTGCTGAAGAGGTTCAGCATGAAAAACTCTAAGAGAGATCTTTTGCCCTTTAGACATGACATTCATCTCTCCAAGAAGATGTGTCCTGACACATCTGAGGAGATCCAATGCATGAGCAAGATTCCTTATGCTTCGACAATAGGAAGCCTTATGTATGTCATATTATGTACACACCCTGATATAGCACTTGCCGTGAGTGTCACGAGTAGATATCAAGTGAATCTAGGTGAAGAACATTAGATTGCTGTTAAAAATATCTTTAAGTACTTAAGAAGGACTAAAGATTTGATGTTGGTCTTTGATGGAGGATCGAAGCTGAAAGTTGAGGGATACACTGATTCAGATTTTATGATTGATGTCGATGATAGAAAATCTACATCAGGGTGTATCTTCTTGTGTAATGATGGTGCGGTGTTTTAAGTAGTCGATCATTGCAGATTCGATCATGGAAGTCAAGTACATCACCATCTCTAAAGCTGCTAAGGAAGGCTTTTGATTCAAGAAGTTTATTATGGAGATGAGTGTGATGCCATTGCACTGTACTGTAACAACAATGGTGTCATAGCCCTCGCTAAGGAGCCAAGGTCTCACCAAAAGTCCAAGCACATAGAGCAGCAGTTTCACATCATATGTGAATATCTCGAAAAGAAGTTTGTCGAGGTACAAAGAGTCGACTCTACATTGAATGTGGCAGACCCACTGATCAAGTCTCTCGCCAATAGAAGACCGAAGCTCACCTTGAGAAAATGGATCTTAGGTATATGGCCAATTGGCTTTAGGTCAAGTGGGAGTTTGTTGGATTTGTGCCCTAGAAGTCAATTGTTGGCTGATACATTGTGTAATTCTTGGGTCTAAACTTGTACTTGTAATCTTTGTATTATCAATAGAGGGCTTTTTTATTCCAATCATATTTGTATCCATGATTTGTCCTAAAAATTAATAAAGAAGATTTTTGTATATTCTTAAAGAGTTAAGAATTTGAGACATACATTAATTAATGGTTAATTTCTAAATACTCTCGATCAAAGGATCGTCACAGAGGACAGTGATCAATCTATTTGATATCGATGCATGGTTCACCTCCCTGGCAGATGATTCTCAAGTCTATGATGTAGAGACACTAGGATTAAGGTGCAGATGGTTGTTAGAGAATAACTTGCACTGAGCGTGATCAATACGAGAACTACATGGATGTCTACTCATTCATCAGTGGTCTTCTTGATGCTGCAGTGGTGTGAGTGGTCCTTTGACCTGCGGTGCTATTGGCTATTCGTAGCGAGGCTATTAGGTTTGACTGCACGTTCTCTTGATTTCTAGCCATTCAGATCCTTACTGTGCATGTTGGCTTCAGTAGGTTTAGATTCATTATTTAGAGTAGGATGCACCTAGATAGAACTATCGATCTTGGTAGAAAAGAAGAAGTCCTATGCGATTTGTGAGACTAAGTTCAGAAAATTTTTAGCCAAAGTAAGTGTGAATACTGAAATTTTTTTTTACGAAATTCATAAATGAACTCGAATCGAGCCAATCTAGCATATGACTGATGATGGGGTCTGATGAGTTCTCCATGACCTCCATCAAGTTGGGACTCAAGATAAAAAGACTGAATCATACGATAACTACACCTAGGAATTTATACTTTCATTCTACTGGATTGCCACTACATACTGCTAGATATCACTGATGAATTGTGAGACTCATCGGATATCATCTAGATGATCGATGGCCCTCGAAGGGTAGAATTGAAAATATTCTAATCATCAAAAAGAATTTCGATGATATTGTATTGGAGATCATAATATATCTCACTATCAGATAGAATGAAATCTATGGGATTACATATTAAGAAATTTTATCTCAAATTTGTCAATTGGGCTTAAGAAGTTTTAATTGGGTTAGAGTTTATTGAAATCCTATTAGGTTTATGAGAACTATGCTAGCACACGATAAAACCTAATTTTTCTTGAGATTTTGATTTGATCAAGTCCATAGCCTTGAACCTAACCTAAATCTATTTGGATTTTATTAGGCTCTTAATCATAAGCCTAAAAAGATTTGATTAAGTCAATTAGTTGGCATAATTATCCTAACATTATCTCTTCTTTATCTCCTAATTATCTCTAAGTGTGCATATGGAATAGATGGAAGATTGGATGGTGCCTTCCTTCTCTTTTGGCAAGAATTGGATGCCAAATCCTAGAGGAGCCTACCCCCTCTTATGTGGCATTGTGTGAAGGAGAGAGAGTAGGGCCGCACCCCTTCTTATTTGGCTAGAAATTTCCTTGTGGGGTGCCAAAAGTTGGCACCCCAACTACTTGACATATATTCCTAGGGCGCCTCTTGTACATACTTAAAGGGGCTAATCATATACCATTTATCTTTGATTTTAATTGAAATAAATTAGATTAAAAAGGTAGAGAATTCTTATGAGATAAGAATCTACTTTTTTAAGATAATTGGGTTCCTATTATGTGTCAGGGTAGTGCCTATATAAAAGGTATATCTCTAGGGTTTCTAGCTAATTGATTTTTGGTGAAAAAATCTCTTTCTTTCCTTCTCCATGCCTCCTCTCCTCCCTCTCTTCTCTTCCATGTCCAAGAGTTGGGCCTCACTTTTTCCACACATCAAAAGGTGCTGCTTTATCTTCAAGAGTGAAGATCGAGGAGAAGAAGAAGAAGGCTGCTGATCAAGGGGTTGATCTTGCAGTCTAGATCAAGGCATTGATCAAAGTATTTTAGGCTAAGGTTCTTCTTGGGAAGAAGAGTATTCTACAAGGAGAAATCAGTTCAAGATTGATCTCAGTGGATATCCGTAGAAGTTGGACACGTATGCAGCTCGGTGTCTATGAATTCGTGATCATCAGAAGTGGTGAATATCTACATGCACCAAAGTAATGTGATCTGATCTCATATTTATTTTTAAATTACAGATTATATATATGTGTTTTCTCTTGAGCTTGGGTAGGATTAGATTTGATCTCTTGCATGTGGGGTTAAAGGGTTTAACTCATTTTATTTTTCATTGCGTATTTCAAAAGTTTTAAAATTTACATATGCTGCCTATCCGATTTTCTAACAGTTACATCTTCCTTATTAGAATTCTTGTATTATAATGAAGTCCTTAGAACTATAAAGTAATTGATAAAAAAAGATTTACCGTATAGTTTTTAAATATGTTCGTGATCAAATAATATGTTATTAAAGGACGATGACGTTTATCGAGTGAAGATCATTGTGTACCATACAGGTTGATTGTTCTCTTAACCAAGGAGTATGGAGATATTGGTATGGAATATAGATGAGATGTAGGAGTACATCATCATTGAATAAGTGACTCACCTACTGAGTACTTTATTATCAAGAGCAGCTCGCGAAGTATATGGGCATAAGTATCTCTTAGATCTGAGATCATCATAGTGACTTGCAGGTAGCTTACTATGCTTTGATATTAGACTATTTATATTTCTAATACAGTAATGAAAGGTTATTGGGTACAGTCAAGTACTTGCCAAGTCTGTGTATGGATCAAGATGGGATTGATCCCTCTAGATTATAGGAGCTAATGCATCATTGTATTTTAATTTAGTAAAATCTTGGCTAGGATAATCTATGTGATAGATTTGAAAGGTTGAAATACAATGTGGATGATTTTTTTAGGATTGATAGTTTAACCCTAGATTGTCCTAGAGCATTTAGGGTTAAAGGGATGAATTATACGATAACTATATGCATAGATTCTTGATTATTGCCTTATAAATATTTGATCTATCCAAACGTCGGAAACCATTGCTAGATAGTAACTTTGATTAGTACAGAAAATAATTTCTGTGCTACCGATTTAGTGTTCGAACCTATGGAGTCACACATAAAATCAAGCGATGTAGAAAAGAATTGACCTAAGTCTATATGATTCTATTTGGAAGTACATGATTTGATTGAATATATAGATTGACTTGATTGAGAATTAAGTTATGGATCATACGGGATGAAATAGTTGACTATGTCTAGCTAGCACTGGACCTGAGGTTTAGGTTCAATTTTGGAGATGAATAAAATTTGACCTATGATCCAAGATATCTATGAGAGATTGAATTTTAGTGCTAATTAATTTTAGATTAGATCTAATTTAATTAGATTTTATTGGGTTGAAAAATATAAGTTCGATTTGCTCCTAAATTCTAAACAATTTTGGATTGATAGCCTATTCGAAATTGGTTGGAAGTAGGTTCGAATTGGATTTTTTTTGATCCATATTTGGATTAGATCCTTAGAGTCTATTTTTGCTAAAACTCTCTCTCCTCATGGCCGACCAAAGGAGGGTGGGGTGCTGGTTTTGCCGCCCCACTCTTGGGTGTAGGTGTGGGTGCATAAGGGTGCATAGTTAGGCGCCTATTCTATCTCAATTAGGATTCTTTCTTAGATAAGAAATGGAATAATTCAAAGTTGATTTGAATTAGGACTCCTAGTCTATTAGGTCATGGAGAATCATCTATAAATAGGGAGGAACTCTAACCATCAATGCATAACAATTAGATTGTGCGAAGTTGAGAAAGAGAGAAAGAGGAGGTGTCCAAAGAAGGAGTGTTGTCCTTCTCCTTGGCATGTGGATTTTTGGGCATCCAATCCTCTTGATGTGAAGAAGCCTTGGCATCCCAAATCCTGGTGTGAGGCATCACACCAAAGGTCTTCTTCCTCCCCTCCTTGCTGTCTTGAGAAAGCACAATGATCTGAGGCTTTATCCTACTTTCCTGCGAAGCTTGACGTGTGCGCGAAGTAAAGGATTTGTGCATTCAAACCTTTACGAGGCTTCAGATTCAAGAATTCTTTGGAGATTTGATCCCTATTCTGTTGCATATCAGGTAAAAGATAAAATTTATATTAGTTTATTATAGAAATAGTTTTAGATGTTCCCTGACAATCTAACCCTGAATCAGAAAGTATTGGTGGCGCCAAAAAATTATTTCTTATTCATGTTAAGAAGTTGGTTGGTGTGAGAAGGATTTGATTTCTTTTCATGCCATCAGACTAATTGGTGTGAAAATTTTGGACGCCATATATTTGTGGCGTGAGAAATTTGTGGCACCCCTCCTCCAAACCCTAGTCCTTAGCCCACTTATAAAAGGGGTCCAATAGTTGGATGCCCAAAAACACAAGAAAAATTATTTTCATATGTCTAGCCTCTCTTTTCCCTTCCTTTCTTCTGTAGTTCTTCTTCCTCTCTAGAGTATCTAAGAGATTCAAAGAAGAAGATAGTAAAATCAGCTGTCAAAGATCTTTGCGAGCTAGCACTCTCGAGGAGATTGATCAGCAATTGATCTTCATGTGGATGATTTATAGAGGCCGGACATTCTATGTGACTGCGAGCAATCTGAAGGAGCTCTAATCTACGTGATTCAATTATGGAGATCAGCAACCCACACTCTGGTAATAGATTCTAAGCTCATTAGATTAAATCTAATCAGATCTAATGGTTAGATCTAATCTTGGACATCAATATGATCGATGCAGATTTTATTATTTTCAAATTTTAATTACATATTTAATCATATCATAGATCCTGATAAGATAGTTTAGATTAGATCTTATGCATATAATATAGATTAAATTATTTAATCTATTATGTTTTGCTATAAAATTTTTTAAAATTACATGCATAGGACTATCTAATTTTTCTTCAAATGATATCAGAGCCTCGTTCGATATCACTACCAGAAATCAACCTTTTAGTGAGGGACAAAATCCCTTGGTGAAAGTAAAAAATTCTTTGGTGAAGTGATTCACCGAGGGATTTTTAAGGGAAATCTATTCCTTAGAATATATGATGTTGGTGAAAGTCTTCCTCAGAAATCCCTCGGTAATTACCAAGGGATCAAAAAATCGACTATTTTTTGAAACTGAAGACCATTTGCCAAAAATCGACTATTTTTCAAGGGATTCACTAACCAAAATGTCCTTAAAAATCCCTCAATAATTAACAAGGGATTCATTAAGGAAATATCCCTTGCTAAAAATTGATCAGCTGGATGATTTATGAAAAACTTATCTCTTGCAGATCCCCTAGTGATAACCTTTGACAATCGCTTGGTGATAGTTTAAGGTTTGTTAAAAAGTCTCTTAGTAATCTCTTGGTAAAGTTTTTATTTAGCATTATATTTTTCTTACAAATCCCTTAATAAAGCTTCCTTTTGGAAGACTATTTTACAAATATATTAGCAGACCTGTATATATCCTAATTCTCAATATATCAACCATAACTCAATATTTTATAACACAAAATAAAACATTAACACATTTGAGTAAACACATTTCTATAAAGCTTCCACAAAATATAAATTTAGTATTCATCAAGGTTTCAATTCATAAACAAACACAATATATCAAAATATTAAACAATTCAACTCCAATTAGTTTCCAGCATTAAATATAAGACTACATCTAATAAGTTTATATCCAAGAATCAATCACATGGATGATTAGTTGGAGGGACATCTAACTAGGTTTTTTCTTGTGGAGGAGATGACAACTGCTCAGATGATATAAAATCAAGACTATAAATAAGAGATCGCAGCATCTTCCTATGTTGAGGGTTCATCAAAGCTGCTACAATATGCTCCTATGTCATCTCCATAGCTCCTGGAATAGCAGAATAGGTAGTAGATGTACTTCCTAAAAGATTATCTGGTTGAGAAGCAGAGCATGATGTAAGAGTCCTTGTGAGTATGTTGGATGAATATGCATTCGGCCCAAACTCATACTCCTTATTCTTAGAAACACCTCTTGTAGCTTCTGCCCGCACAGTAGTATCAAATGAAGGCTGTGAATCAATCTCTGAGCCATACTTTTCTGTAAGAGCAGCCTTATATGTCTCCTGCAATGATATATTAAAAATATTTAGGCCTTTAAAAAAATTGAATAAGCAAGTATCTCTATTTTATGGATTATATACATAAAAACAAGACAAACAGAATAATAGTAATTTATCTCTTAATGTAACATCATAACTCTATAAATTTAAATATCTAAAATCTATTAGATATTTCTTAAAAATTCTACAGAGTTTATTTTAAAACTATGACTTTCAAAAATAATAAATATATAACCTGTTAATAATACAAACCAACCATTCAATTTAATGCCCAACCATTCGATACTTATAGATATACTTATAAATATACATATGTTAATATATATTAACATATAGATATACTTAGATAGAAAATTGAGAACCTACACTAAGCTTCTTGGATTTTGCATCCATGAACTCTCTTGTCCCTTTCTTTTTGTGGGTGCGATAAAAAAGCATTGCAACAGTAGGTTTTGCACCATTCTCTTACCTCCGCAACAAGTTATTATATCATAAATATATGACTGAATATAAATATCAATAATAATAAAGAATTACATAATAAAATACCATCCTCCTCTTGTGCATCACAAAAGGAATGGAACCCCCTAAATGCTTGGTGATCGATCCCTCCTTTTGCTTCATTCAATTTTTTCTACCATCTTTAGATTTTTACTGTCACTTATCCTTAAGCCAATGCCTCTAACACAACTCATCCCATATCTCTTGCTTCATCCAACTTGGATGAACTTTGCCAATCATGTCTGCAAGTATGGCTTGCGGATTTATCTCTTTTAACTCATCAACATATTTCTTTAGTGCCTCACTCATCATGCCAGTAAGTAGACATCTATTGGTACTCACCCAGTATTTTCTAACATTATAATCTTCTACTGGAGACCATTTGTATTTTGTCTACAAAATAAATCGAAGATTTACGTAGTGTTTTTCTAATAACTTATATTATGAACTAAGTAAAAGCCTTATACAATACCTCATATCTGCACAATAACTTATCCTTGGTTGTTTGCTCAACCATTCCCCACAAAGGCCAAGCTTTTTTAAAACATTGCTTCAGCCAAACACTCATCTGACGTGACACCTCAGGCTTGACAAATCTACGCATAAGCCATCAACGAAATTAATCATACAAAATAATAATAAAAATAAATATCAAATAAGAACATATAATTACAAAACTTACTTATTTATTTTCACTATAATGAAAACTTTATCTGCTTCGATAGTTGGCTCAGGGGCCGGCTGGTTCGGATCTCTTGTACGTATAGAATCAACCGAACCTACACTGTCAGGCACATAAGGTGAAAGATTGATAGAAGGCTCCTCCATGGGCAATGAACCATGCCCCTCAATAGGCGGAGGTGTGTCAAATAGCCTACGAGTAGATCGTTGTAGGTGTCTCCCACTATCTCCATTATATTCATCTTGAAGCTGTTGTCGGGAGGCATCTCTTTCTCTACCACCCTTTCGACCAAGTTTAGATGCTCCACCATGTGTCATTATCTCTATTCATACATAAAGGTTAGATGCATATATTATATATCATGAATCTAACTTAAGATCAAATATATTATTTATAATAATATAATATAAATTCATAATGTAGGCACATATCAAACTCCACCATGTGTCATTATCCCTATTCATACATAAAGGTTAGATGCATATATTGCATATCATGAATCTAACTTAAGATCAAATATATTATTTACAATAATATAATACAAATCCACAATATAGTCATGGATCAAATAGTCAAAACAAATATTTGATAAATTATAATCAAAATTATCCAAAATATATTTAATTGTAAACAATCCAATATGATAATATATTGCACTGCAACTAAATTTAAATGTGAATAGCAATATTGTATAAATCAATCATTATCACTATCAGACAACTCAAACTCATTTTCTTCCTCCTCAGAGTCATCATTGTCTTTAAATTCTTTTTCCTCATCCTCTACATCCTCTTCATCCTTCTCTTCTTCTTCATCTTCCTATTTAACCATCGCTTCTTCTAGTCTTTGTTGCAGCTTACATATCTCATCATCATCAAGCATTTTATGTTGAGAGAAATCAACTAGCAAATTGGATGCATCAAGTTCTTCATTAGCCTGAACTACAGATGGGTTTGTGATATCATCCTCTTGATACACATCAATATCTAAAGATACATTGTCATCACCTGTATCTACTAAAGGGATATTAAAAGAATTTCTAGCTTTAGTTTTATATATAGCCCACCAATCATGTGTCTCCCTATTATTGCATGGATAAATAGTGTAATATACTTGTTATGCTAATACAAAAGACTCATTGATATTCAATCATGATCTGTAGTGTACATCTGCGAGACCATAATCATGATGCACTCTTGTGCCTCTCTCAGTACCATACCAATCACATCTAAATAACACAACCTTGTTTCCAGCACCATAATAAGTTAACTCCAAAATCTCAATTAACATGCCATAATAATCATGTTCAAAGTCATTGTAGCAGCTTCCTTTTATACACATGCCACTATTCATTGTTTGTTTATTGATATCGTATTCAAGTGTGTGGAATGTGAAACCATTGACAAAATATCCTTTGAAAGTTGTAACTCTTGAATTTGGGACTTGTGCTATGTCCACGATACACCAATCAATCCTATGCCTCTCACTCTTCACCTATTTTCAAGAAATAATTATCACAATCGTCTAACTTAATGATCAATAATAAAGAAAAATATATTAAATAGAGTATATTGTTGACTAACCAAATTTTTCAACCATCTTGCAAACTTTCGCTCATGCAATCTCTCAACTTCTGCATCGATAATATGAGGTGAACATGCTTTGACATGTGACTCATATCGACTATACTTATATTAGTCACACGTAATTAATCTAAATAATTTAATATCTGATATATATTATAAATAAGAAAAATGAAACACTTACTCTATAAATGGTCCAAGCTCTTCACAGTTAAGTAACACATAAATGTGTGTAGTATCATACTCCTCATCAGCCATTAACCTATAAGATGCAGTTGCTTCCATTGATCGTCTGGGATGCAAAAAGATAGAAAGATATCCTGAAGGCCCCACATCTCTCCCATCATCATTTCATGGGACTCGAGTCAACTTTGTTTGTACCTCAGACTCAAAATAATATGAGCAAAAAGAGCTAATTTTCTTGATGACATAAGCCTCACATATTGAACCCTCGACAGAAGACTTATTTGCACCAAATGCTTTAAGTACAACATGTACCTGAACAACATTAATTTCACTTATATAAGATATGAATTTAACAAACTATATATTAAGAATAAAGAATGGTACCTCTCAAATAAATACATCCATCTAAATTGATTTGATCCTCTAACTTTTGCTTTATAAGCCAAGTGAATCGGTAAATGTTCCATAGAATCGAAGAAAGCAGGAGGAAAGATTTTTTCCAACTTACATAAAGTTTTAACAGTATTTTTCTCTAAAATCTCCATATGCTTAACCTGAATGACACTGGAGCATATATCTTAGAAGAAATGACATAGCTTGACTATCGCATTTCACACTGGAGATGGCACCATATCTCGAAAAGCAATAGGGAGCAATCTTTCTATAAGTATATGACAATCATGACTTTTCAACCCATAGAATTTACAATCCTTGACATTCACACATCGAGATATGTTTGAGATATAGCCATCGGGGAGCTTCAATTCCTTCGGTCAGTTACAAATATCTCTTTTCTATTCAGTGGTCAATGCATAAGAGGCTTTAGGTTTGCAAAGCCTATCATTATATAACTTCAAGTGTAAATGAGGCCTATTGCAATATCTTTCCAAATTTTTTCTCGCTTTTGTGTTATCTTTAGTTTTGCTCTTAATGTCCATTACTATGTTAAAGACATTCTCAAGCATATTTTTCTCTATGTGCATGACATCATGATTATGTCTAATTAGATTTGTGTGCCAATAAGGCAACTTTCAAAATATACTTCTTTTCACCCAATTATGTTCAACACCAAACCCAGGTAGCTTTTCTTTGGCATGCTGCATGCCAAATATAATATCTAGAAGCATGCACACTCTGTTCAATATTTCTTCACCAGATAATTGAGGAGGGGGCACATCTCTCTCAACTCGACCATGAGAAAAAGCATCCCGTTGTCTCCTGTATTGATGATCAAGGGGTAAAGCATGATGGTGGCAGTCAAAAAATGATGCCTTGCCATTACTTTTTAGAGTGAATGCCTTAGTACACTCTATACAGTAAGGACATGATAGTCTCTCATATGTGCTCCATCCAGATAGCATACCATATGCAAGGAAGTCACTAATTATCCATAGAAGTGCTGCTTTCATCTGAAAATTCTGTCTTCTACTCACATCATAAGTATTCACTTCTATTCTCCATAACTCCTTCAACTCTTCAATTAAAGGCCTTAGGAATACATCAATATTCTTCTGGACTCTTCGGGCCTGGTATCACCATATTTAAAAAAATATACTACTGCTTAAGGCACATCCATGGAGGTAAATTATATAATGTAATCAGAACAGGCCAACATGAATAAGGTGTTCATGAATGTCCAAAAGGATTGAATCCGTCAGTACATACTCTCAAACGCACATTCCTCGGATCGGATGCAAAGTCCAGATGAATTCTGTCAAAATGCTTCCATGCCTCACTATCACATGGGTGTACCATAAAATCATCTGCACACCTATTTGAAACATGCCATGTTATATGTTGTGCAGTTTTTGATGACATAAATAGCCTTTGAAGTTTATCAATTAGTGGGAGATACTGTAGTACTTTAAAAGAGATATTTTTGCCCTTCCATCACAATCATTTCTCCTAGATTTCCATCAAGCATGACTACAAACACTACATTCTATCTTTGCCTCATCTTTCAAATAATACAACATACACATATTAGGACATTCATCAATGTTTTGATAGCCAAGGCCAAGCTTTCCCATCATTTTCTTTGTTTCATAGAAATTATCTACTAGCTTTTCATCTTCTAGTAATAAATCCTTAACAATCAATAAGAGACGATCATAACAATTTTCACTCATATTAAATTTTGACTTACAATTTAAGAGTTGCGATACCACAGATAGTTTGGTGTGCTTCCAACAACCCTCCCATAATGGCCCATCTGCTACTCTCAGTAAAGAATAAAATTTTTCAGTATATGTATTCAGAGATTCATGCACATCATAACCCTGCTCATTGATGATCTCCATATTCAGTTGTAATTCTTGAAATTTTGGACCAAACTCTTCTACTACCAACCTTTTGTATGGATTAATATCATCTTCTGAAGGTTCTCCGATCTTACTATAAGTCTCACCATGTGAAGTCTATACAGTGTAGTGCTCACCAAAACCTTTATTGTAAAGATGCAAAACCACTTCATCTCTAATGCAAAACTTTAAGTTATGACACTTTGAACATGGACACCTAATTTTATTTCCATCCACATTATTAGGTTGCAAAAATGCAAACTGAAAGAATCTTTCAACCCCTTCCTTAAATTCATCGGTGACATATCCATTTCTTAAGCGATTATACATCTAACTACGATCTCCTGATATATTATATCTTTTTTACCTATATAAAATCAATAAATAGTCAATATTTTTATAAAATTATAAAATTTATTTATCAAATAATTATTAATATAGCTATTTTGAAATAATGATGCAAATGATAACTAGGAGAGGCAATCATATCAAATCGGATCATAAATAATATAAGTATCGCTCAAATACAGTTTTGGAGCAAAAAAAAAAAAAATCAAACTCAATATGATAGACAAAATTTTAATAGTAAATAATATAAGTATCACTCAACGAACATGATGGACGTTCTCTTTCTACTCTAGCCCAAGTGAATTATCTAATTCCCTCTGAATCTGCAACCAACAAATTAGAAAATATAGTTGATTGGACTAAAATCTTCAAATGCAATGCATAATTATAGAATTTCAAGAACTACTAATAATTGGAACATGCTTTTATTAAAAATATTAAGTAATTGGAGAATCATTAAATTTATTTTTTTTAAGATTACAAACAAGAACCTAGATGAAGATTTTTATAACTAATAACAGAAGCCAGAGCATGAATGAAATGTGTATACTTCGCATGAGAGCTTTACTGATGTGACCAGATGCCACACTAGTGGCATGCTTATCATCATTTTTTTCAACATCTTTTGAGCCTAATTCAACAAAATCCAACCGACCAACCAACGGGTTCCAACCGATCAAGGCCACACATTCATCATAATTAACTCTTGATGTCAATATTCAATTGTTCGCCCACGAACAAGAAATGGAAATATGAGGTGTGCCAGCTGATGCTATTTCTAGGAGCATGGCACTACATCCTGGCCTAAAGAAATAGTTTTAAAATTTAAAAAAAGATCCTTTTCAGGTCTTTACCACTATACCGAACAAAGAAAAAATCCAAACAAGATCATGAATAGTTAAGTCACCAACATTCATCAGAGATGCATTAGAAATAAAAAAGTATCACCATGTATATTTGTTAAAGCTTCCATGAGTACATATTTTTTGATGTCTCAATCATACACTAAATGGAAGTATTGAAAAGTCATGAGGCTAAGTGTTAGATCACTGATTCGTATTGAAGTTTTTTCTAGACCCACACCCAACAACAGTTCCATCACAAAAAGATAATTTTTCATAAGACAACTTGCAAATCATGCACCCAAACATCTACAAACTATATACATATTCAAACAACAAAAAAACCTGTTGTTGGATATGTTATAGGAATACATACCAACTATGCATAAATTCCATGATATGTTGAATCACACATGCACACATCTAGACTGTTCTATTTGGAAGTTAGAACATAACATTAAATAAAATCAAAACTCAAGCAATGTACATGGTGGCTATAATTTAAGACCATTTTTTGGAATCATGACCCTGCTTCCATGAAATTTAATTGAAGGCCACTTTAGGATAGAACAAAATACCCACTATTCACCAGAAGAATAGAATACCCACTTTAGGATAGAACAGAATGACCCTGGTTCCATGATACTTTTCTATTTCTTTACACAAAAGAACTGATAAGAATAAGAAATTATACCTCATAGTCCATCAAAACTCCATAAGAGCAACCGAAGAAGAAGAATGAAAGAAAAAAAAGGATGGGAAAAGGAAAAAAATGATCAATCCATATGGGACAAGCTCTTTTGATTTTTTCCATTTGTCCTCTATTCTCCGCTGGTTTTCCCTCCGTTTTCCATCGATTTTCCCTCTGTTTGCTGTGTCTCAAGAGCCTCTATTGGTTGGGAAGCTTGCAGTAGCTGGATAGAGAAGCTTAGATGCTAGGGCTTCCACTTGGGAGGAAAGGCAAAAGGCTCAATCGGGTGGGAGGCTTTGAGTGGCTGAATAGGGAAGCTGAGATGTTGGCCAAAAAAATTTATGCACCAGGTCCAAGTGAACCAGGCCAAATCTTGAAGCACATGCACGCTGGACAGCGTGCAATTGAGAATTGGTGAAATACAACAGGTAACATGGCCTGTTATCCATCGTGGGATTTGGTGCAGTCCAATTACACCCGGTGCATCCCACATTAGACCATTAGCTAGGACTTTTGCTTGAAAGAGATGGAAAAGGATGCGATGTTTTTTAAGAAAATAGGAAATGGGCATAATTTTTTTTCTTTAGTGCATAATTTTGAATAAGAATAATCATAATATGCTATTAATCAGATGGATCAGAAAAAGCATAACCAATTTTCATATTAGAAATGGACTCAAGCCCAAATCAAATCACTTCAAATATTATGTTCAGAATTTTTCAAATCTCTTATGAACAATATCAATTCAAAAGACAATACGATGCAATATTATAAATATCTTTGTTTTATGTTATTTGATTCTTTTCAATAAAATCACAAGTTTATTTCTCTAGTTGGATTTTAAGGTTCTTCCTTGGTACCTTGAGGGATTTCATCTTGCGTGAATCTTTATTGTTATTCGCAAATGCTACATCAGTATACTCCTAATCTAAAAAGAATCAGATGGAGTGACAAAAAGCAAAGTTTGTGTAGAAGTTAAAATCTATCATCTGTATAATTTTAGCTTTTATAAGTTTATTTCTACTAATCATGTATATTTTAGGAAAGTAAGCTATGTTGAAATTAGGAAGATGAATTCGATCGAGCTTGAGTAATATCCTTATGAATATAAATGTGTAACTCAATTTTAAATGAACAATGACATTAATGAGGATGTAAAAATTTTGCTTTTGCCAATTCGTATATCTTTTTCTCTTTTCCTAATCGAATGATAGGATTTCTTTAGCAAAGAGTTAAATACTCTTCATTTACTTTGTATCTTATATGAATTTATGTTATAATAGTGAATTAAATGCCTCACTTTTTCATAGCATCACTAATACTTTCAATTCTTATAGTATTGGTGTTGGATTCAATATCACTAAGGGACTTCTAAGAAAAAATCTCTCTCTAATATAAAAAATTCCTCTCTAATATAATTTTTTTGATTTTTAAAAATATCTTATTAGCACCAAGGGATTTATCCCTTGGTAAATCTCCAAGAAACAAAACTTTTCTTACAAATCCCTCGATGAAAATTAATGAAATAATCACTCACTAATCCCTTGCAGATTACCAAGGGATTTACTGAGGGCAGTAAATCCCTCGCAAATCGCTTAAAGATTTCTTAGTGAAATTGAGTTTTGAATGCAACTTAACATCCCTTGAAAATTTCTTTCTAATCCCTCAGTAATTTTTCGAGGGACAGATCCCTTAGTGATATCCCTTGGTGAAAGGCTGATTTCTGATAGTGTATGATATGATTTTATATATATTTAGATCTGATTTTATATTATTTAGATTAGATCTAAATAATTTTTATATTCAGATCTGATGTTTGGTCAGTCCTGTATATATTAGATTAGATGATCTGAGTAGCAAAATACTCGGATTAGATAATCACCAGACCGTCTGGTCATAGGAGCAAGTAGGGTTACATGATCCTCTCCTCCCATTCAATGGAGTACTCTTATAGCGTGTAGAGGTGCCACTGTGAGATCTTATGAAGAAGAATGTAAAAAGAAGAACTTACTTTTCTGTAAAATCCTAGATCTTGAAATCCTAGAATTTATTGTATGTGATACAAATTGTAAGAAGAATAATAATATCTAATCTTAATGATTAAAATTATTTTCATAAGATTTGAGATCACAAAAGATTTAGATGTGATCTAAAAAGTTTTATGATTTAATTTGATTATATTTTATACAAAATTAATTTGATCTGAAAGAAGAAATTTTTGAAATTTCTATTGCTGGCAGGCCTATTCGAGCCGACTCGAATTTGATTCAAGCCGACTCGAAGTCTTGCCGAGCTGACTTGAGTTTAGGGTGACTCAACTCCATATTTTGGTCAGAATTATTTTGCATTAAATTTCTATAAAGATGTTTACATGTGAAATAATTTCAAAACTTTACCTAATCCTATGTTGATGATGAACTTAATTGAGAATTTAGTGTTGAATCAATTGGATCTAGAATTAAGATTTTAGATCTAATGACATTACATAAAATATGAGGGCATAGGTTAGCTCAAATAAGATCCTCTTAATTGAGTTGGATCTAAGGTTAGAATCAAAAAGTTAATGAATCATGTAGAGAAAATGATTAAATCTAACCAAAAATTGAATTAGATTAAATTAAGTTTTCTTTAGAGCCAATATAATATTGTAGCTGGTCAAGTACATATCTTTGATTAGACCAAATGGATCTTGATTGTGGCTCAGTAGTCGAGTCCGAGTCATTAGGCTGGTCAAATCGAAACTAATTAACCAATTAGTGTCTAAGGTAAGTTTAACATTTTGACTGATGGTTTTTAATTAGGAGAAGCTTATCTGACTATTTTGATGGTGTCTAAGGTAAGTTTAGCATACCCTCCTATCAATCTTACTTATTTGATCAATTTGATGGATTATATTTTGATTAGACTGCTAAGTGATTCGAGTTGACCCATGCCATTAAGGTTGATCAGTATAACTGATCTAGGTGCCATTCGACTAACATGCCACTAGTCCAATTCAATGACTTGGTAAAGTCAATGGAAGGATTATGATTAACTGGTTGATCTCTTCTCTTCTCTTAAATTATCAATTGAATCTTCTAAATTATTAGGTCTCTAAAATAAGATAGTTATGGTAATAACTAGATCATAACCTCCCATTAAGTTGGGTGACAACGGGTCTATTAGTTTGATGATCATTATGAAGGAAAAAACTGTCTTTTCATTATAGGATCTTCCAGATTTCATGAAATCTGAGGCAGAATAATTTTTTTAAAAAAAATTTATCCTATATTTCAGATCTAAATCTCTAGATTTAATTTTATTATCTGATATTAATTCTAAAATAAATCTAAAAGCATGAGGAAATATGAAATACCTCAAGGGTAATCTGATTACCCTGTAGATGATCGCAGCAAGCCTGAGGTTCTGATTTAGCCACGCAATCACCTGGCCTCTACCAGTATCCACTTGGATAGAACCTGAATTATCTTCTCCTCATGACTCTCTACTCCAAAAATTAGAACTCAATCTGATTAGGAAGATCTTATAAAACCTTCCTGAAGTTGGAGCAGTAGCTTGTCGGAAAACTCCTGCAGCCCTTTGTTCAATGCATCACCACGCCTTGATCCTTCACCAGATGGATGCCCAACCTTTTGGGTGTGAAGAGGGGAGAGGGAGCACCAGGGAGGACATGGAGAAGAAGAGGGGTGGCTAGCTTTTGCTGGGTAGGGAGCAGAATCTCTTAAACCCTAGGCACAGACAGGGTTTATATAGACCCTGCTACGCTGCGCAGTTCCACATCATTCGACCAATCAAAAAATTCTATTTAATCCAAAAAAAATTTGATTGGTGCAGTGATGTCATTTGATCACATCAGATAAGAACCCCCACCCTCTTTCCTATGTTGGTGCCAACATTGGATAAGCACAAGGGAGATGGCGCCCAAGAGTTTATGTTGATCAAGACTCCTCTTGATCTTTATCCACTTGGGGCGCAAGCCTTGTCCAATTTTGGCACCCACTTTGGTGCTTATTTTTGGCAGGTGGACACTCCACAAAAAACCTCCAATAACCTCTTGCCAAGTGGCCTTCAATTTAAGACCCATATGCCAACATTTGACAGATGTCCTAAAATGAAAATGGCAGGTGTCAGGAATTAGCAGGTGTTGTCCTTAATTCATCTCATGAATTAAGACAAGCCCTTTCTGAGCTGGACTGGCTCCAGTCAGACTGAGAGAAATCTTCTCAAGGTTCTCTGAATGAGTCAAAATATATTTGGCTCAATGGAGATAGAAAAGATTGCACGAGGAGAAAGTTAAGCTCAATCGTGTGCTAGCACGATTTTCTTGAACCTAATTGGATCTAATCCAAATCAATTGGGCTAGTCCAATTGATGACATCCAGATCCTAACCCTTGTTAGTGTGATCCAGTTAGTTTCAATTCTATATGATAATGAGACATGTCATGATCTCATCATCGACATCATTGAAACTCCTTTCGATGGATCAGAACTCTTCTGATTCAGACAATTAGAATGATCGATTATCAAGATCATTCTAATTGTTTTCAAAATCTACTAGTGACACCTAGCAGTATATGGTGACAACCCATCAGAACTGAAGATGAACCTCTCGGTGTAGCTATCTGTGTGATTGAGTTCCTCTATCATGAGTCCCGACTGAATTAGGGTTAAGGTGAACTCGTCAAACCCAACATCAGTCATATGAATCAATCGATCGATCCAAGTCTGATGTAAAACCTTAATGAAAAACTCTTTTTTATTATTTCACTCTGCCATGGCCATGGGCTTAAGGGCTTGATCTTTCGATCGTCATAGGACTACTCTCATCTACCGAGGTTGATAGATCCCATCTTGGTGCGACCTAGTTCCTATAATTAATGTGCTACAACCAACATACATCTCAGGGTTTCGAATGGCTAGGAGATCAAGTTATGGTGTAGTCAAACTATAACACACTCAAGGTGAACTGTCGATGCACCTCAAATCAAAGAACTAGACACACAACTGCAGCATCGAGCTTAGTCATCGACGAGAAGGTAGACTTCCTTATGACTACTCGAGGTGGTCACGCTCAATACTCTCATTCTCAATGAATACCTGTACTCTCACTCTGGTGTTTTCACACCATAGACTCAAGACACATCTATCCTAAGGAAGCGATCGTATGCCAATCTTCTGGATCGATCACCATCCTCATGATGATCCTATGGTCAGGAGCTGTTTATGAGTTAGTTATGTAAATTCATGCCTTAAATTTTTAACTCTTAAAAATATGAATTGACATTCCTACTAACTCAAAGGATGTATCACAGATACAATGTACACAATGTGATAGATAAATAATCTATTTATTGATTTATAGTCAAAATTATAAATTTGCCCTTAGATTTGTACAGGAATGTGTCAGCCAATCTGGCATCTAGAGCACGCATGTAACAAACTCCCACTTGACCTAATGCCAATTGGCTACATATCTAAGTCCCATCTTCTCAAGGTGGGCTTCGATCTTTTGCTGGCCTAATGACTTTGTCAGCAGGTCTGCCACATTATCTATGGAGTCGATTCTCTTAACCTTGACATAACCTTTTTCGAGATAATCACGGATCAGATGGAATCGCCACTCGATATGCTTAGACTTCTGGTGAGACCTTGGCTCCTTAGCTAGGGCTATGGCACCATTATTGTCTGAGTAAAGAGGGATGGCATCCGATGACATCACTCCAAGCTCCGTGGCAAACTTTTTATACCAGAATGCCTCCTTCGCAGCTTCCGATGCAGCAATATACTCTGCCTCTATGGTGGAATCTGCAATCACCGTCTGTTTGAAACTCTTCCAACTAACTGCACCACCATTGCAAATGAACAGACTCCTAGCTGTCGACTTTCGATCATCTATATCAGACATAAAGTCTGAGTCTGTATAACCCTGAATCTGGAGTTATCTATTCTCAAAGACTAGAAACATATCCTTAGTCCTTCTCAAGTACTTAAGGATACATTTCACAGAAGTCCACTGCTCTTCACCTAGATTTGACTGATATCTTCTTGTGACACTCATGGCATGGGCTATATCAGGTCGTGTACATAGCATGGCATACATGAGGCTCCTTATTGCCGAAGTATAAGGGATTTTGCTCATACGTTCAATCTCCTCAGGTGTGCTAGGGCACATCTTCTTGGAGAGATGAATGCTATGTCTAAAAGGTACTAAACCTCTTTTAGAGTTTTCCATGCTAAATCATTTTAGCACCTCCTCTATGTACATCTTTTGTGAAAGTCCCAGCATCCTATTTGGTCTATCTCTATAGACCTTAATACCCAGTATAAAGGATGCCTCTCCTAGATCTTTCATAGAGAACTCCTTA
Organism: Elaeis guineensis; assembly: GCF_000442705.2. NCBI lineage: Eukaryota > Viridiplantae > Streptophyta > Magnoliopsida > Arecales > Arecaceae > Elaeis > Elaeis guineensis. Next base: position 46,015,578 of record NC_025994.2, read on the forward strand.
GACAACCATACTTTGGCTGAGGTCAACATGAGAATGTCATTTCCAATTAGGAGGATGTCATCTACATACAATACGAGGAAGACAACTGCGCTCCCACTGACCTTTTTGAGCACACATGGTTCCTCCTCATTCTTGATGAAACCAAATATTTTGATCACATCCTTGAAATGAGTATTCCAGCTCTGAGATGCTTGCTTAAGTCCATAAATGGACCTTTGCAGCTTGCAGACCTTGTGATCATCATCACTGGATGTGAAACCAAGCGACTATTCCATATAGATATCTTCCTCAAGATATCCATTTAAGAATGCCATTTTCACATCCATCTGCCATATTTCATAATCGAAATAGGCTGAAACAGCAAGTAATGTGTGGATGGATTTTAGCATGGCTACGGGCGAGAAGGTATCCTGATAGTCAATACCTTCGCACTGACTATAACCTTTCGCTACGAGCCTAGCCTTGATTGTCTCTACATTCTCATCTGTACCTATCTTTCTCTTGAAGATCCATTTACACCCAATAGGTACAATACCTTCAGGTGGATCTACCAAGGTCCAGACTTGGTTTGAGTGCATCGAGTCAATTTCTGATCTCATTGCCTCTAACCATTTTTCGGAGTCGATATCTGATATCACCTCATCATAGGTCTTGGGGTCATCATCATGAGTCCCATTTTTCATGAGGAACATTTTCTCTACATCTTCTTATATGGTACCTAAGTACCTTTCAGGAGGATAGAAAATCTTAGTCGATCTACGAGGTGGAAGAGGTTGTGTTAGGACTGGTTCTAATTGATTGGGTTCCTCAGGTTCTTTAGCTCGTTGCTCTTGGGAGACATTCTCCTTGAGCTTAATTATTCTTCCGATGCTACCATCTTGAATAAACTATTTTTCAAGAAAAAATAGTATTTCGACTCACAATCACATTGTGATCTTCTGGAATATAGAAATAGTATCCTAATGACTCTTTGGGATATCCTATGAATCGAGTTCTAAAAAATCTGAACTCTAACTTGTCCGGCTGCTGTCTCTTGACATAAGCCAGACAACCCCAAATTCTGAGATGACTCAGACTTGGTTTCTTACCATGCCATATCTCATACGGTGTGGTAGGAATAGTTTTAGAGGAAACCCTATTCAATACATATATTGCTGTCATGAGATAATATCCCTAAAAAAATTCAGGGAGGTCCGTGAAGCTCATCATGGAATGGACCATATCTAATAGGATCCGATTTCTCCATTCTGAAATCCCATTGAGTTGTGACGTTCCAGGTGGAGTCCATTGAGAGACTATGCCATTGTCCTTAACATAGTCTAGGAACTCTCGATTAAGGTATTCACCTCCTCGATTGATCGAAGAACCTTAATGGACTTTTCTGTTTGTTTTTCTACCTCATGCTTAAATTCTTTGAACTTTTCAAAGACTTTAGACTTATGTTTCATTAGAAACACATACCCATACCTAGACATATCATCGGTAAAGATAATAAAGTAGACATAGTTGCCTCTAGCAGGCACATCAAATGGGCCGCACACATCCGTATGTACTAGGGCAAGTAGGTCTGTGGCCCTTTCCCCATGTCCTACAAAAGGGAGTTTGGTCATTTTGCCTTGAAGGCATGATTTACAAACTGGATATGACTCAAAAGTCAACGGACTTAATAGCTCGGATGTTGCCCAGCTATGCAACCCAAGAGGGGGGGGGGGGTGAATTGGGTTTCTAAAAATTTTAAGCTCAACTAATTACTTATGAAAAGTTTTTGTTAAAAGCTTGATGAAAGAGAAGAAAGATTTTAAATCAAGATTAATTACCTAAAGCAAGAATGCAAGGATATAATAAAGAAATAAAGAGAAACAATAAAGCACACCACAAACACAAAGATTTATAGTGGTTCGGTGCCAACCTTGCACCTACATCCACTCTCCAAGCTCCTACTTGAGAATTTCAATCCACTATACTTGTATTCAACCCGAATACAAATCGTCGGAAACTCCGACACTAGCTATCCCAAGCTAGTCCACTTATTTTCCGGGTACAAGCCAACCCAAAATACTCTGATTTCAGGTTCGGATCAACCTTCCCTTGTTTTGGAAACCCTCCAAAAATAAGAACAATTACTCACAAAGAGTAAGACAGTTTAGAGCATAAATAAGTACAAGAATAGCTCCTTAAATGAGCGAATATAACAATAAAAAATACTTTACTCAAATGAAGAATCCCCTTTTTGGATTTCCTCAAGGTGGATGAAAAGTTGAATGAACGCTTGAGGAGAAGGTGAACTTTGATTGAAGACTTCTTGAAGGCTTTGAAAGATCTCATGATCAAGATTGAACAGTTGGCTTGAAAAATCCTCTCTTTGAATACTCTTGAATGCCCTTTTGAACACTCTTGCTTTTCTCTTTCACAATCTCTTGTGTATATTGTAGATCTCCTGTCTCTCTCGTGTGGATTGTGGATCCCCTCTCTTTTTCTTTTGTGTATTTCGTTGATCTCAATCTCTCTCGTGTAGATTTTTGGATCCCTTGTATATTTCCTATATTTTCACCTTTTGAAACCTTTTATAGCATTAAGAAACAAGAGAAAACATATTAGGCAGAAAAAGAGCCGTTAGAGCATTTTTAGGGAGCATAAAAGGCAATTAAAATGGGCAAAAAACTAGCCGTTGCGGACGATTTCCATCGCAGGGGTCGACTCATGAGTCGACTCATGCTTCAGGAGTCGACTCATGAGTCGACTTCTGTTGCAATAGCCAGAAACTTTGATTTCTGGATTTTTTGGCCCAAATCAGCAGAGGTCGACTCATGAGTCGACTCATGCCTTGTGGGTCGACTCATGAGTCGACTCACAGGTCATGCCAAGCTAAAAATCCAGCGTGCCAAGGGAAATTTTTGCGTGTCAATCAGCTCATAGTGCCATGAGTTGACTCATGAGTCGACTCATGCACTTCAAACATTCATAACTTCAAAAATATAAGTCCAAAAATAATGAAATTTTCACCAATAGATTACAAATCATTTGTTCTACCAAATGATACTATCAAATCAGGATTTTAGTAAAATTATGATTTTGCCCTTGAAGAGCATAAAGACTTTTTCAATTAAAAAATATTTGTATCCCTTCAATCTGCTTTGTAATCATCAAAATCAATCTAGGAGCAACAATCTCCCCCTTTTTGATGATGACAAAATACTTGAACAAAAGCATTTATGTGAATGCATTAATTTCAAAAGAATGCATTATAGGTGTATATGCTTGAAAAGAGTATGATTCTTTTGGCATGTGATATAAATGGTCATATGCAAAAATAGTTTGTCCATTTTCTTAAAGAGTATTAGATCATTTTGAGTTTAAGATGTATCAGAGCAAGAGAAAAATAAATTTTGCAATGTATCAGAGCAAGAAAAATAATTTTTACAATGTTATCAGAAAAGATTTTACAATGTATCAGAAAAAATTTCACAATGTATCAGAGCAAATTTTATAATGTATCAGAGCAAGTAAAAAAATTTTAAGATGTATCAGAGTAAGTTAAATTTCTTAAGATGTATCAAGGCAAATAAAATTTCAAAAGATGTATCAGAGCAAGTTAAATTTCTTAAGATGTATCAAGGCAAATAAAATTTCAAAAGATGTATCAGAGCAAGTTAAATTTCTTAAGATGTATCAAGGTAAATAAAATTTCAAAAGATGTATTAGAGCAAGTTAGAATTTTGAAGTATATCAGAGCATATTTAACTTTTTAAAGCAAATCAGAGCATATGTAAAGAGGTAATTTAAAAGTTACTTATTTGCATTGTACTTAGCATTGTATTTTTGATATTGTTCTTTAAATTTTCCAATTCATTCATTAATTTCTCATAATTTGTAGTTTTGCTTTTGATGGGTTGCTTTTTCTTTAATTGCTCATAATTTATGGTTTTGCTTTTGATGGGTTGCTTTTTCTTTAATTTTTGTTTAATTTCTCCCCCTTTTTGACATCATCAAACATGGTTAACTCTTCCTTTTTCTGAAACATTCTTTAATTTCTCCCCCTTTAGAGTTTATCACAGATGTTTGCTCCCCCTTAATACAGCAATTATTAACAGCAAACAACAACAAAGAGAAGACAATATTTCAACAAGGAGAATATATATATAACCAAAATATGATCGTCATCATTACACAAGGTAGAAGTAAAAGATGATACCATAAAACTATAATTGTTTCAATACATAGTTCTTAATATAAAAGTCAACCAGCTAATTGTCAATACATGGCCCCAAAATACAGATCCTAGAACAAGACACTAACACCTAGGATCTAGTAATGATCAAGACAAGTCATGAATCGGAGTCATCAGATATGGGATGAAAAGCTGATGGATCAGAAGTACGTCCTCTACCCCGTCTGCCTCTGGCACGAGCAGGAGAGCGAGATGAACTGGGAGGCTGAGAACGCTGAGAGGCTAAGGACTGAACAGAAAGGGTGAGTCTGATGGAATCAAGTACGTTCAGTGCTCTGGAAACAGACTGAAGTAGAGCAGTGAACTGAGTGGTTGCATGCTCACTCGATCCTCGGATCTCTTTCCTCAGTAACTCATATCCACCCTCCAGTGCTCCTCTGAGCCTGTCAGCCTCTGCAGTGAGGTCTGTGACCTCAATAGTTGACTCCTGTGGCTTGGGATGGGCCAAAGCAAGGACTTGCCCCTGCAAGTCAAGAACTCTGCCAGTCAGTCTCCAAACTGTGTCCTCAAGCTACTGAATCCGGATGGACTGATCTGATATCATCTGAAACACAGTAGAGATATGGGGAGTCATGGTCTGATCAGAAGAGGTGGCTCCTGGTGCAAAAGTAGTACTGCCCCACTGACTAGACAGCAAAGAAGCCACACGCTGTGATATCTGCTCGATCTGATCGTCAGCCAGTCTGAACTCTGATTGAGGTGCTCTGCTCTCTGGCTGATACACTGGTGTGGGCATCCTAGTAAACTCTGAAGGGCCAGCCTCTGTATTAGGAATGAACTGGATATTTGGTGATGCTGCCCTGAAGTCATGGACAGGAGATGATGGACCTTCTTCTTCAGCTCTGTCTTCAGTTCTGTCTTCAACTCTATCTTCAGTTCTCTCCCCAGCTCTCTCCTCAGCTCTTTCTTCAGAGCCCTTGATCCAACCACCATCAGTCTTTGTAAATCCCATTCGGTGCAGGGTGTGTTGGTTGAAAGTGTCCACATGAGATAGCTTAGTAGAAGCCTCCCCCTCACAGCTAACTCCAAACCTCCTAAATACTCTAGTAAGGGCCATACCATAAGGCAAGTGTGCCTTGGATCTGTTCAAAGTCTCTCTCATGGCCTCTATCATAAGTGCAGGGAGGTTCAGGGGGTCTGAGTGATGACATGGAACATGATACAAACATCTCTGCTGGAAAGTAAGTCATGCCTACCACTCCTAGGAAAGAAGAGCTTCGTTACCATCTGATGCAGGATCTTCATCTCAATGGACAAAATCTTTGCTTCCAATTTGTTTAAACTTCCTGAATAAGTTTCCCCTAGTATAACTCTGATCCCCTCTTCTTTTACTGGGAGTTCCATATAAGAGTAACCCTCACTAGGCAACTGAAGTATTTCTCCCAATATGCTAGAATCCAAGCAAATATCAATCCCCTTGACTGTTGAAGTTACTGACCCATTTCCATAATGTAGATTCTGGTAGAATTCTCTAACTAGGTCAACATAGGTGACTTCCTTAAGGGAGCAGTAGAAATCCCATCCTTAGTTTTTAATCTTAGTTGCAAATGTAAAGCCCTCTTTTTCAAAGAATTGAAAATCTATATTCTTCCCGGTTTCGACTTTTCTATCAGAAAGAGGATTCTTACTAGGGCTTAGGAAGGATTGAGGGGGATCTTGAGCAGATACTGAAGCTGGAGTGGGAGCAGTGGAAGACTGACCAGCTTGCCTTTTTTTTCGGACAATTTCTTCAGGCTCACGGATTGACTTTCTTCTTTGGGGAAGCTTCATCTTCGGATACATATTCACTATAGTAGCAGGCAAGGAGACTTGGAAGAAACTGTGAATGAGTGGAGGAGGGATCACAAGAGAGTGAAGAGGGATTTTGGTGAAGAAAAGAAGTAGATTTGGAAAGAACGGTGGAGTGCTAGGGCACGCTCCGACCGTGCCAAACAATGAGAGAAAGCACAGAAAATCCCTTTCCAAGGTGGTGATTTTTGTTGGAGAGGAGGAGGGAGAAGTGCCTCGAACTAAATCCTTGGATTTGGAGCAAAAGGAATTGGAGAAGTTGGCTTTTGGAAGGAAGAAGATGAGAAGATGAGTCGTCTCACGAACAGGGTCCCTTATAAAAACAATGAGCCCATGGGAAGTTTGAGGAAATAACAAGTTTACCATTGAGTCGACTCATGGGGGTCGACTCATGAAGTTCAAAAATTCAGAAAAAATATGAATAAATTCTAGAAAAATTTGAAATTTTGGGAGAAGGAGTTTTGCTCAAAGATAAGTTTTTAAAATGATAAATTTGAGCTTTTGGGATCAGGATAGATGTTGGAAATTGAGCTCTAAGAATTTTTGACATCAATTCTTGGAAATTGAGAAAAATTTAGGCATATGGATCTAGAATTCTTAGATTTCTCCTAATTTCACAGAATCTATCCTCACTAAGGGCCTTTGTAAAGATATCAGCTAATTGATTTTCAGTGCAAACATATTCAAGAATTATATTTTTATTTTGAACATGTTCTCTAATAAAATGATGTCTTATTTCAATATGTTTGGATCTTGAGTGTTGAATTGGATTTTTAGATAGATTTATGGCACTTGTGTTGTCACATCTTATTGGTGTTTCATTAAGTTTGATTCCAAAGTCTTTGAGTTGTTGCTTAATCCACAAGATTTGAGCACAACAACTTCCGACTGCAATGTATTCGGCCTCAGCCGTAGACAGTGCCACCGAATTTTATTTCTTGCTAAACCATGAGATTAGGTTAACTCCAAGAAATTGGCAAGTTCCACTTGTGCTTTTTCTATCTAATTTACATCCAGTAAAATCAGCATCTGAATATCCTAATAAATCAATTTGTGAGTCCTTAGAGTACCATAACCCTAGAGTTTGAGTACCATTTAAGTATCTAAGGATTCTTTTAACAGCATTCAAATGAGATTCTTTAGGATTAGATTGATATCTAGCACATAAACAAACACTAAACATGATATCAGGCCTACTTGCAGTTAAATATAATAATGAGCCAATCATACCTCTATAGTATTTTAAGTCTACACATTTACCTTCATCATCCTTGTCAAGCTTACATGAGGGACTCATTGGTGTGCCAATTGGTTTGCAGTTCTCCATTCCAAATCTTTTGAGTAGTTCCTTGGTGTACTTGCTTTGGGTGATGGAGATTCCCTCTTTTGATTGTTTGATTTGGAGTCCGAGAAAGAAGGTGAGTTCTCCCATCATGCTCATCTCGAACTCCCCTTGCATAAGCTTAGCAAAGTCTTGACAAAGGGATTCATTAGTAGACCCAAAAATTATGTCATCAACATAAATTTGTATAACTAGCATATCATTTTGATTTCTTTTAATAAAGAGGGTTGTATCTACATTACCTCTTGAAAAACTATTATTTAGTAGAAATTTGCTTAGCCTATCATACCATGCTCTAGATGCTTGTTTTAATCCATATAAAGCTTTATTTAATCTAAAGACATGATTAGGAAAAGCATGATTTTCAAATCCAGGGGGTTGTTCTACATATACTTCTTCAGCAATATATCTATTTAAAAATGCACTTTTAACATCCATTTGAAATAACTTGAATTTCATAAAGCAAGCATATGCAAGTAGAAGTCTAATAGCTTCTAATCTAGCAACAGGTGCAAAGTTTCATCAAAATCAATTCCTTCTTCTTGATTATATCCCTTAGCAACCAGTCTTGCTTTATTTCTAATTACATTTCCACGCTCATCTAATTTGTTTCTAAAGATCCATTTTGTGCCAATTATTGAATAATTTTTAGGTCTTGATACTAAGGTCCAAACATTATTTCTTTCAAATTGATTAAGTTCCTCTTGCATTGCATTAATCCAATTATGATCATTTTCAGCTTCTTCAAAAGTTTTAGGTTCAAGATGAGATACAAAAGCACAATGATTAACTACATCTCTAAGTGAAGAATGGGTTTTTACCCCATGTATAGGATCACCAATAATTAACTCCTTAGGGTGGTTGTGAACATACCTCCATTCCTTGGGTAGGTCATTTGTACCTTGAGGTTGTTCTTGAATTTCTTCACCTCTCTCATCTTGTTCGTCTTCTTGATCCTTGTCTTCTGGAGTTGCTGAATCTTTCAGATTGATCTCCTTCATACCTTCTATTAGTGGATCTGCATCATCAACACCCTCATTCTTCCTTGAAGGAAGATCGTTAGATTCATCAAAAACAACATGTATGGACTCCTCAACTACTAAAGTTCTTTTGTTGAAAACTCTAAATGCTTTACTAGTGGAGGAGTAACCTAGAAAGATTACTTCATCTAATTTTGCATCAAATTTATCAAGTTTTTCTTTGCCATTATTTAATACAAAACATCGACAACCAAAAACATGAAAATATGCAATATTTGGTTTTCTTCCTTTCCAAAGTTCATAGGGGGTTTTCTTTAAAAATTGTCTAATCAAAGCATGATTTAAAATGTAACATACTGTGTTAATTGCTTCCGCCCAAAAATATCTTGGAAGGTTGCTTTCACAAAGCATGGTACGGGCCATTTCTTCTAAGGTTCTGTTTTTCCTTTCAACTATCCCATTCTGTTGGGGTGTCCTAGGAGCAGAGAAGTTATGGCCAATTCCATTTTCATCACAAAAATTTTCAAAATCTTGATTTTCAAATTCAGTTCCATGATCACTTCTAATATTTTGAATTGAAAATCCTTTTTCATTAGTAACTTTTCAGTAAAATTTAGTGAATATATGAAAAGTTTCATTTTTGTGTGCCAAAAAGAAAACCCAAGTAAAACGAGAGTAATCATCTATAATTACAAAGCCATATCATTTTCCTCCTAGACTAGTAGTTCTAGTTGGTCCAAATAAGTCCATATGCAAGAGCTCTAAAGGTCTAGAAGTTGAAACAGTATTTTTGGATTTAAATGAAACTCTAGTTTGTTTACCTAATTGGCATGCATCACAAATTCTATCCTTTTCAAAATTCAGTTTTGGCAAACCAAGAACTAATTCTTTCTTAATTAATTTTGAAAGAGAATGCATGCTAATATGTGCAAGTGTACGATGCCACAGCCAACTAGTCTCATTAACTTTAGCATTCAAGGATACTAGGCATTGCATGTCTAATTTGGCTAAATCATTCAAATCTATCATATAAACATTGCCATGCCTATGTCCTATAAATTTAATGCCATCGTTAATAGGACCAGTCACAATGCAAACAGATGATTCAAAAATAACTTTATACCCTTTATCACAAAATTGACTAATGCTAAGTAAGTTATGCTTTAAACCTTTAACTAACAAAATATTTTCAATGTATTTGGAGGGAGTGATACCAATGTTACCTATCCCAATGATTTTTCCTTTACCATTATCTCCAAAGGTGACCATCCCTCCATCCTTAGCATCAAGCGTGATGAATTGTGATTCATCACCAGTCATGTGTCTCGAGCATCCACTGTCAAGATACCATTTCCTATTTCCTTCTTGGGATGCTAGACACACCTGCAAGAAAAGGTCAAGTTTCTGTCTTAGGTACCCAAGCTTTCTTGGGTCCTTTTAGGTTAGTCAAAATGGTTCCTTTTGGAACCCATATTTTCTTTATAGTTGTGTTTGCATATTTGTTATTAAGGCATGTGTATGATTTATGTCCTATTCTACCACATTTGAAACAAGTAATATTTGTAGCCTTGTTGCTTGAATAATTTTCATAAATATTCTTCAGAAATTTTTGTTTCTTCAAGGGGTTATAGCCAAGTCCAGCCTTATCATATACAGCTTTTTGATTATCAAGAATCATATTTAGTTTGTTTGAACTTAAGGTGAACTTATCTACTATAGGTTTCAGCTTGTTAATTTCATTCTTCAAGCTTTGATTTTCTTGAATCAAGGTGGATTTTTCAATTGAAAGGTTTTCAGCTTGTTTCACTAAGGACTGATTTTCCAATTTCAGTTCTTTATTTTTCATCCCTAGTTTCTTTAATTCATCAATTAAATCATAGAATGCTTCATGCAGTTCTTCAAAAGTAAATTCACTAGTGGATTCAGAAGTTATCTCATTTTCGTGTGCCATAAGGCACAGGTTGGCTTGTTCTGTTGAGGTTTCCTCATCGGAGCTTGAGTCATCACTCGCACTCCAAATCACCATCATTGCTTTCTTTTTGAACTTTTTGGGACCTTTCTTCAGTTGTGGACATTCGGATCTGAAATGTCCCGGCTTCTTGCACTCGTAGCATATAAGGGGTTGATCTTTCTCTTTCTTTTTGCTTTATTCCCCTTTTGTGAACTTCTTTCTCATCTCCTGTTTTTTTTTTCTTAGAAACTTCTTAAATCTCCGGGTGATGAGTGCCATCTCTTCATCCTGTTCTTCATCTTCAGTGTCATCCATTTCATCATCAGGCGAAGCTGTGGATTTGAGGGCAATGGTTCTTTTCTTTTTGACTTCATCCTCTTGATGTTGCTTCATGTTAAGTTCATGAGTCATCAAGGATCCAAGAAGCTCTTCTAGAGGTAGAGTGTTCAAGTCCTTTGCTTCTTGGATGGCAGTCACCTTGGCTTCCCAAGTTCTTGGCAATGACCTGAGAATCTTCCTTACAAGCTCACTATTAGTATAAGATTTGCCAAGACTCTTCAAACCATTAATTATATCAGTAAAACGAGTAAACATAGCAGTTATGGACTCATCATGCTCCATTTTAAATAATTCATATTTATGCACAAGCATGTTTATTTTAGACTCTTTTACTTGATTTGTTCCCTTATGGGTTACTTCTAACTTATCCCATATTTCTTTAGCAGATGCACAAGTAGAAATGCGATTAAATTTATTTGCATCTAGTGCACAATAAAGAACATTCATCGCTTTAGCATTTAATTGTGCCAATTTCTTATCAACCTCATCCCATTCTTTCTCGGGTTTGGTTGACTCCTCACCATCTATAATCTTGGTGAGTGTGTGAGGACTGTTCACTATGATACTCCACATATCATTGTCGAGTGCTTGTATGAATATCTTCATCCGAGCTTTCCAATAGGTGTAATTTGACCCATTGAAAAGTGGAGGTCGGTTTGTAGATTGCCCCTCGGCTAGAGAAGTACCGACATGGGTTGCCATAGATCTTTGGCTCTTTGATTGTTAGATCAAAGAAGGGCTAGAGCACCGGGCTCTGATACCACTTGTTGCCCAGCTATGCAACCTAAGAGGGGGGGGTGAATTGGGTTTCTAAAAATTTTAAGCTCAACTAATTACTTATGAAAAGTTTTTGTTAAAAGCTTGATGAAAGAGAAGAAAGACTTTAAATCAAGATTAATTACCTAAAGCAAGAATGCAAGGATATAATAAAGAAATAAAGAGAAACAATAAAGCACACCACAAACACAAAGATTTATAGTGGTTCGGTGCCAACCTTGCACCTACATCCACTCTCCAAGCTCCTACTTGAGAATTTCAATCCACTATACTTGTATTCAACCCGAATACAAATCGTCGGAAACTCCGACACTAGCTATCCCAAGCTAGTCCACTTATTTTCTGGGTACAAGCCAACCCAAAACACTCCGATTTCAGGTTCGGATCAACCTTCTCTTGTTTTGGAAATCCTCCAAAAACAAGAACAATTACTCACAAAGAGTAAGACAGTTTAGAGCATAAATAAGTACAAGAATAGCTTCTTAAATGAGTGAATATAACAATAAAAAATACTTTACTCAAATGAAGAATCCCCTTTTTGGATTTTCTCAAGGTGGATGAAAAGTTGAATGAACGCTTGAGGAGAAGGTGAACTTTGATTGAAGACTTCTTGAAGGCTTTGAAAGATCTCTTGATCAAGATTGAACAGTTGGCTTGAAAAATCCTCTCTTTGAATACTCTTGAATGCCCTTTTGAACACTCTTGCTTTTCTCTTTCACAATCTCTCATGTATATTGTAGATCTCTTGTCTCTCTCGTGTGGATTGTGGATCCCCTCTCTTTTTCTTTTGTGTATTTCGTTGATCTCAATCTCTCTCGTGTAGATTTTTGGATCCCTTGTATATTTCCTGTATTTTCACCTTTTGAAACCTTTTATAGCATTAAGAAACAAGAGAAAACATATTAGGCAGAAAAAGAGCCGTTAGAGCATTTTTAGGGAGCATAAAAGGCAATTAAAACGGGCAAAAAACTAGCCGTTGCGGATGATTTCCGTCGCAGGGGTCGACTCATGAGTTGACTCATACTTCAGGAGTCGACTCATGAGTCGACTTCTGTTGCAACAGCCAGAAACTTTGATTTCTGAATTTTTTGGCCCAAATCAGCAGAGGTCGACTCATGAGTCGACTCATGCCTTGTGGGTCGACTCATGAGTCGACTCACAGGTCGTGCCAAGCCAAAAATCCAGCGTGCCAAGGGAAATTTTTGCGTGCCAATCAGCTCATAGTGCCATGAGTTGACTCATGAGTCGACTCATGCACTTCAAACATTCATAACTTCAAAAATATAAGTCCAAAAATAATAAAATTTTCACCAATAGATTACAAATCATTTGTTCTACCAAATAATACTATCAAATCAGAATTTTAGTAAAATTACAATTTTTCCCTTGAAGAGCATAAAGACTTTTTCAATTAAAAAATATTTGTATCCCTTCAATCTGCTTTGTAATCATCAAAATTAATTTAGGAGCAACATCGAATTTCTCCAATTTGTTAACCCTGTCTTCCGCTATATGATCTAGCCTTAGGTGCCATAGATACCTATCATTTAGACAATCTCTAGACCTTCTAATTTCCATGGCATTCACATTTTGCTCGATATTAAATATAGATACATCAATATATAGCTAATAGAGATCGTTAATAAGAAAATCATTTGCAACTTTATTATTTTCATAAAATATGTTACAATGGTCCTTATGAAAGCTAATCACATAGCCTTCTTGTGCTAAACATGAAATAGAAATCAAATTCCTGCTTGCTGCAGGCACATAATAACAATCTCTAAGAACTAAATCTAATCCTAACGGTAATCACAGAGGGTAGGTTCCCACGGCCACAGCAGTAACTCTTGCTCCATTTTCGATGCATAGGATCATCTCTCCATCCCTCAACCTCCTGCTCTCCTCAAGATCCTGCATAGAAGTACATAAATAAGCACTAAAACTAGAGTCAAGCACCCAACTGGATGCAGAAGAAACCGTAAGATTAGATTCTAAAATGAGCATACGTCCAGAAGGACCATCCTTCTTGTTCTTCAGGGTGGCCAGGTACTGAGGATAGTTTCGTTTCCAATGGCCGTCTGAATTGCAGTGGAAATATTTTTCCTTTTCAGCAGCCTTCTTCTTCGGTTCTGTCTTCTTCTTCTTCCCATCCATCTTCTGCTTCTTCGTAGACTTTTTCATCTTTCCAAAAGACTTTCTCTTGGAAGAAATCCGCTCCATAGTAAGGACTGAGCCTTTTAAACTCTTCAAAGAAAGCTCAGCCGTAACTAACATGTTCATTAATTCAGCCAAGGTACACTGCATCTTATGCATATGAAAGTTTATGATGAACTGACCATAGCATCGGACAAGGACTGAAGGATCACATCAATCTAAAAATTTTTGTCTAAGATGATATCGAGCTTCTCAAGCTCTTCAAGGTCCTTGATCATTGTCAAACAATGATCTTGGACTGACTGCCCATCATGCATTTTAGCCTTAAAAAGTCTTTGGCAGACTTGATACTTGGTTGCGCGACTTTGTTTACCAAACAACTCTTGTAGGTGAGCCAACATTTGGTGGGTAGTCATAATATTCTCATGCTAGCGCTTTAAGTCATCAAACATGACATCCAACATGTAGTACCTGGCTTTGTTATCGTCATCCATCCACTTTTTTAGAGATGCTCTCTGTTTAGCAGTCGGACGTGCTGGCATGGCAAGTGGGTCCTGGTCCAAGACATGAGTCAGTTTCTTGAAATTCAGAATAATTCTGTAGTTCCTCAACCAGTCCTTGAAATTGGATCCAGTCAATTTGTGGGTGTCTAGTATTTTGGTCAGGAGATTGGACGCAGACATATTTTCTGTAGAGAGTCAAAAATTTCTAGTTAGATTTTGTAATCAGACTTAACCAATTTGTTTAGGAGTTTCATTTTTAAACAAATTAGGCTCCCACTATTTTCTCAGATCCCTACAGTCCCTAGGTAGAGATATGAAAATCTCCGTGATTAGTGATTTCTAGTGGATGGTGCGATCTCACCGACTGGTTTATCACCTCACCTAACAGTTATTAGTGATGGGTCAATCGATGAGTGGACAACTCTTGTCCAATGATTCTCTAATCATGGTGCACCCAAAACTTGGTCTCTAATTCATGAAGCTCACCATGCCCGAAATATTGCTCCAATCCTTAGTTAAGTCAAACCCATCATTTACACGAACTAGATTTCTGATTGGATCCCTCACCATATCTGAAATATTGAGTCCAACCCATCCTCTAATTTATAGCATCCAATGCCTAATGGACATGGTTGCATCTTTCCGGTGCAATTGAGCCACTGTATCCAATCAAAAATAATCAACCCCGGGAAGGGCCCGCACATCCACAATGGTGGAAGACCTTAGACTTAATATTTTCTTAGGAAGATTTAATTTAGGTCTCATTAAACTTGACTTGACATAGTCATAACAATTATGACTAACCTAGTGGCATGGGTTAGCTCGAATTGTTAGCCACCTCAAATCAGAATTGAGTCGACACATATGGCCAGGTAAGTGAGACCGGTGGGAGGGATATGCCATTAACTTGACAAGAATGCATTCGAGTCGAGTAGCTCCCAATTAAAAATTAGTCGGTCGCATCTTCCCAACTTATTTTAGACACCAAATTATCGATCCAGAACTAATTGGGTTAGCCTACAATCTAGGCTCTAATCACTGAGCCAAATTAGGTCTTAACTTGATCGAGTCACATATGAATGTGATTCAACCTTGACCTAGACTTAATCCTATTAGGTCGGTCAATTATTAGCTTTCATGATCCCACCTAACCAACTTTTGATTCGGTTTGATCAACCGCTAGACCTAATTGAGCTACCCAAGTCCGAACCCAATTTTATGAAAATGACTTAGATCTGAAATTCTTAATTTTAGACCTAATTGAATTTCATAAGATTAATTCATTAATTAAGTCTTGGGTTCATAAATAAAATATGTAAAATAAATCTTAAGATTTAGGATCTAGGATTTTGCAGAAAAATTTTAATTTCTGATTAAGAATGAACGCGCAGCACCCCTACACGTCATAAGAACACCCCATTGTATGGGAGGAGAGGGCCTTTAAACCCTACTTTGTTCTTATGATCGGACGGCCATGAGGAACACCTTAATCAGAAATATAAATTTAACTACAAAACTAGTTAGATCTAAATTTACATATCACATATATAATTTAAAATCTAACTAATACATGCTTTGCATACATCTCATGTATCAAAAATTGATCTAATTAACATGCTTTCAAATTTAATACATCACATATAATATCTGAAAAATAAAATTTAAATTGAACTATTCAACATAAAATTTATTCTAGACAGTTACTAGAATAATTCTACAACTAGTCTAGGCATGCAACAGATCAATCTTATGTATTATCTAAATTTTTATTTTCTATTTTTGATCTGAATATAATATTTATATCATCAAAAATAGAGAATAAATTAGATCTAAATTATATTTTAATCTCATTAAAATATAAACTTACAAGACTATTCATAGATCAAACTATTTCTAGTCTAGTCATGCATCTCATGCATGTTAGATCTTCTCAGATTTAATTTTAAATATTTTGATTTCAGATCCTATCATATCTGATATGATATCTAAAATCTTTTAATATCAGATAAATTAAAATCAAATCTAAATTAGATCAAAAACTGAGCCATCAACCTAGCTCTGATACCAGTTGAAGAAAAAAAATTGCCTTTTCATTGTAGGATCTTTCAGATTTCATCAAATCTGGGGCAAAATAATTTTTTTTAAAAAAATTATCCTATATTTATTTTAGATCTAAATCTCTAAATCTAATTTTATTATCTGATATTAATTCTAAAATAAATCTAAAAGCATGAGGAAACATAAAATACCTCAAGGGTAATCTGATTACCCTGTAGATGATCGCAGCAAGCCTGAGGTTCTGATTTAGCCACACAATCGTCTGGCCTCTACCAGTATCCACTCAGGTAGGACCTGGATTATCTTCTCCTCATGACTCTCTGCTCCAAAAATCAGAACTCAATTTGATTAGAAAGATCTTCAAAAACCTTCCTGAAGTTGGAGCAGCAGGTTATCGAAAAACTCCTGCAGCCCTTTTTTCAATGCGTCACCACGCCTTGATCCTTCACCAGATGGATGCCCAACCTTTTGGGTGTGAAGAGGGGAGAGAAAGCACCAGGGAGGACATAGAGAAGAGGAGGGGTGGCTGGCTTTTGCTGGGTAGGGAGCAGAATCTCTTAAACCCTAGGCACAGACAGAGTTTATATAGACCCTGCTGCGCTGCGCAATGCCACATCATTCGACCAATCAGAAAATTTTATTTAATCCAAAAAAATTTTGATTGGTAGAGTGATGTCATCTGATCACATCAGATAAGAACCCCACCCTCTCTCTTATGTTGGTGCCAACATTGGATAAGCACAAGGGAGATGGCACCCAAGAGTTTATGTTGATCAGGACTCCTCTTGATCTTTATCCACTTGGGGCGCAAGCCTTGTCCAATTGTGGTGCCCACTTTGGTGCTTATTTTTAGTAGGTGGACACTCCACAAAAAACCTCCAATAACCTCTTGCCAAGTGGCCTTCAGTTTAAGATCCATATGTCAACATTTGACAGATGTCCTAAAATAAAAATGGCAGGTGTCAAGAACTAGCAGGTGCTGTCTTTAATTCATCTCATGAATTAAGACAAGCCTTTTCTGAGCTGGACTGGCTCCAGTCAGATTGAGAGAAACCTTCTCAAGGTTCTCTGGGTGAGTCAATATACATTTGGCTCAATGGAGATAGAAAAGATTGCATGAGGAGAAAGTTAGGCTCAATCGTGTGCTAGCACGATTTTCTTGAACCTAGTTAGATCTAATCCAAATCAATTGGGCTAGCCCAATTGATGACATCCAGATCCTAACCCTTGTTAGTGTGATCTAGTTAGATTCAATTCTGTATGGTACTGAGACATGTCATGATCTCATCATCGACATCATCGAAACTCCTTTCGATGGACCAGAATTCTTCTGATTCAGATAATTAGAATGTTCAATCATCAAGATCATTCTAATTGCTCTCAAAATCTATCAGTGACGCCTAGCAGTATATAGTGGTAACTCATCAGAACTGAAGATGAACCTCTCGGTGCAGCTACCTGTGTGATTGAGTTCCTCTATCATGAGTCCCGACTGAATTAGGGTTAAGGTGAACTCATCAAACCCAACATCAGTCATATGAATCAATCGATCGATCCACGTCTGATGTGAAACCTTAATAAAAAACTCTTTTCCATTATTTCACTCTGTCATGGCCATGGGCTTAAGGACTCGATCTTTCGATCGTCATAGGACTACTCCTCTCATCTACCGAGGTTGATAGATCCTATCTTGGTGCGACTTAGTTCCTACAATGAATGTGCTACAGCCAACATACATCTCAGGATTCCGAATGGCTAGGAGATCAAGTTATGGTGTAGTCAAACTATAACACACTCAAAGTGAACTGTCGATGCACCTCAGGTCAAAGAACTAGACACACAACTGCAGCATCGAGCTTAGTCATCGACGAGAAGGTAGACTTCCTTATGACTGCTCGAGGTGGTCACGCTCAGTACTCTCATTCTCAATGAATATCTATACTCTCATTTTGGTGTCTTCACACTATAGACTCAAGATACATCTACCCTAAGGAAGCGATCGTACACCAACCTTTCAGATCGATCACCATCCTCGTGATGATCCTATGGTCAGGAGCTGTTTATGAGTTAGTTATGTAAATTCATGCCTTAAATTTTCAACTTTTCAAAATATGAATTGACATTTCTACTAACTCAAAGGATGTATCACAGACACAATGTACACAATGTGATAGATGAATAACCCATTTATTGATTTGTAGTCAAAATTATAAATTTGCCCTTAGATTTGTACAGGAATGTGTCAGCCAATCTGGCATCTAGGGCACACATCTAACATATTAGAGGCCCAAAGGCCTAGTATTCATCTACTATTAGAATTATCATTTATAATATGATGACTCAGTCAAGTCTCTCTAACAAGTGGTTAGGTTGGCCAGTCAAAGTCGAGACTGATCATTTGGTAGTTAGATTCTTGAGTATGATCATGTTAATGGTTGGACCTAACCAGGACTTGCAGAGAAGACCAAAATCAATCGAAAAGTTTTTTGGGATAAAATTAATTACTAAAAATTATTTAAAAAAATAATTGATTAAGAATCTATCCATAGATGCACATGGGTGGGCCGACCAAAGTCAGGCTCATGTGCAATCTGTGTGGATTCTAGTATCCACTAAAGAATTAGGATAATTTCTTGAATTGAAGATAGAGACTACCAATTTATATAAAATAGTGGGAGAACTTTTAAACTAAAGTTCATGTCTTTAGGTTTAATCAATTCATATACTGATAGATTTTTGATTTTTCCTTTTGTGTAGTTATGGCCACCAACTTATCGCTTCAATCACTGTTGGATAGTGACAAATTGAAGGGATCCAATTTTGATAGCTGGTATCAAAAATTAAAAATTATCCTAGAGCACTAGCAGATCTTGTACGTGCTTACAGATCCGACCCCTGAGGAGCCTACTTCGAACGCTCGTGGTGCAGTTTGAGATACTTATTTGAAGTGGCTCAACGACCGTACCATGGTATATTTATCATGCGAGCGGTTATGAATGATGAGTTCAGTCACAAATTTGAGGAAGCTCAATCAGAAGACTGCTCAAGATATTGAATGAGTCTTTTGATACTCTCGATGATGTTGAGCGACACAAGATCAGTTGTGCTATTTTCAATATTAGGATAAGGGAGGGAGCATTGGTCACTGATCATGTATTGTACATGATTGAACAGATTGAGCGTCTGAGCAAGCTTGGTTTTTTCTTGTACGAATAACTTGAAAAAGATGTGATCCTGAATTTTTTACTAAAATCTTACCTACCATTTCTCAGTCATTATCGAATGATGAAGTTTGTAGTGAACTACCACAATCCATTGAGATTGCTGCAGACTTTTAAGAAGGATCACTAGCTCCACAAAGAGACGATGAATGTAGTAGGAGGATCTTCTTCGAATGGATATTGTTTCTTTAAGAAAGAAAAGAATAAAAAGAATAAAAAGGTACAAAGTACTGGGGGTTAGACCCAGAACTCCAAGTCTGATCAGAGTTAGGCAAAGTGCTTCTATTGTAGAAAATAGGATCATTGGAAGAAAAACTATCCTTAATACATTGCATCCCTTGATCCAAATAGGCCGAAGAAGAAAAAGTAATCGGTTGCAGGGTAAGGTAATTATATAATAACACCTTGTAACTTCTCAATTTGTGATACAATGATCTTGGTAATAGATACTGACAGTTTTATTAACATTTGCAATTCGTTGCAGAGACTTCTGGTCAGTAGGAGATTTCGAGATGGCCAAAGATTCTTGAATGTTGGAGATGGAAGATCAATTCTAGTTCTGGTTTTAGAAATTATCAAGCTTATATTCGATTTTCATATCATTGTTCTTAATGATTGTCATTTTTATCTTAGTTTGTTATTGAATGTAATTTCTGCAGGCTTTTTGACCAAAGAAAATTATGAGATTTCAATAAAGAAAATTTTTGCAATATCATTTTGAATGGTGTTACTATGATGTATGGACAATTGAATAATGATATTTATGTTGTGTCACGACCTAGTGTAATATACATGTCGAATAAATATCTTAGGATAGGTGATGTCTTGAATCTCTACCTTTGGCATTGTAGGCTAAGCCATATTAACAAGAACAGAATGAACATGTTAGCTCAAGAAGAAATCCTTAAAAGTAATGATTATGAATCATTGCCTATCTGTGAGGCTTATCTACTTGGAATGATGATGAAGTCACTTTTTATTGGAAAAGATAAACGAGCCAGTGATATTCTGGGTCTTATACATACTGTTGGGTATAAAATACCCTCAGCCGAAGTTCTCAACGGGATTAAGCCTCGCGAGTCTCCTCCGACTCCGGCTGCAGACAGACCTCGTCCGGACTCCTACGGGAGCCGGACTCCGCCCACGACTCCAACTGCCAAGCAGACTCCACCCGGACTCCTACGGGAGTCGGGCTCCATCACCAACTTCAACTACTGGTAAGCTTCGTCTGGACTCCTACGGGAGCCGGACTTCGCCCCTGACTTTAATTGCAGGAAGACTCTGCCCAGACCCCTACAGGAGTCGGGCCTCGTCTCCAACTCTGGCTACAGACAGACCTTGTCCGGACTCCTACGGGAGCCGGACTCCGCCCACAACTCCAACCGCAAGCAGACTCCGCCTGGACTCCTACAGAAGCCGGGCTCCATCACCAACTTCAACTACTGGTAAGCTTCGTCTGGACTCCTACGGGAGCCAGACTTTGCCCCTGACTTTAATCGCAAGCAGACTCCGCCCGGACTCCTACGGGAGCCGGGCTCCGTCACCAACTTCAACTGCTGGTAAGCTTCGTCCGGACTCCTACGAGAGCCGGACTTCGTCTCTGACTTTAATTGCAGGAAGACTCCGCCCGGACCCCTACGGGAGCCGGGCCTCGTCTCCGACTCCAGCTACAGACAGACCTTGTCCAGACTCCTATGGGAGCCAGACTCCGCCCACAACTTCGACCGAAAGCAGACTCCGCCCGGACTCCTACGGGAGCCGGGCTCCATCACCAACTTCAACTGCTGGTAAGCTTCGTCCGGACTCCCACGGGAGCTGGACTTCGTCCCTGACTTTAATTGCAGGAAGACTCCGCCCGGACCCCTATGGGAGCCGGGCCTCATCCTCGACTCCGGCTACAGACAGACCTTGTCCGGACTCCTACGGGAGCCGGACTCCGTCCATAACTCCGACCGCAAGCAGACTCCGCCCGGACTCCTACGGGAGCCGGGCTCCATCACCAACTTCAACTGCTGGTAAGCTTCGTCCGGACTCCTACGGGAGCCGGACTTCGCCCCTGACTTTAATTGCAGGAAGACTCTGCCCGGACCCCTACGGGAGCCGGGCCTCGTCCTCGACTCTGGCTGCAGACAGACCTTGTCCGGACTCCTACGGGAGCCAGACTTCACCCACAACTCCGACCGCAAGCAGACTCCGCCCGGACTCCTACGGGAGCCGGGCTCCGTCACCAACTTCAACTGCTGGTAAGCTTCGTCCGGACTCCTACGGGAGCCGGACTTCACCCCTGACTTCGAGTGCAGGTAGACCTCGCCCCGGCTCCTACAGGAGCCAGACCTCGTCTCCGACTCCGACTGTGGGAAGACTTCGTCTGGACTCTCACGGGAGTCGGACCTCGTCCCAAACTTCAGCTGAAGGAAGACTTTGTCCGGTCTTTTACGGGAGCCGGACTCCGGGCTCCTCTCAAACGGGTAGCTAACCACCCCTCTCCGCCAGACACTCCAGCCGAACTTCAGCCGATAGGTCTGCACTCCCTGGCATGATGCAGCAACGGCCACGACCCTACCCCACTTCCTGCGATGGATTCCACGCGGCCCCATTACTCCCTGGTGGGCCGCAATAACGGTCATGACTCTGCTCCACTTCCTGCGATGGATTCCGTGCGGCTCCATTACTCCCTGGCAGACAGCTATGATGCCCACGATCCTGCTCCACTTCCTACGATGGATACCGCACGATTCTTCCATCCTCTGGCAAGTCACGACAACGGACGTCGCTCCACTCCCCGCAATAGACTCCACGTGGCGTGTCCCGGTGATAGCCATGATTCCACCCCACTACTCTTCGCAACAAACTCCCCCTGACTCTGGACAGCCCACTGCCAGACGGTTACAGACATCGCTATCAGTCTGTTGCTCCCTCCGCCTATAAAAGGGAGACCCCAGATACGTTATTCTCTAAGCTCTCATTTTTACCTAGAAACTCTGCTAAAATTTCCATTCGAGCACTCCATTTTCGTTGAGGCAGAGAACTGACTTGAGCGTTGGAGGGTCTTGCCGGAGCAACCCCACCTCTGGTTTAGACTTCTTTTGCAGGTCCCGATGGCGACCACGACTCCAGCTTCTCTGGCGTAAGCGAATTTTCGCACCAACAGGATTGGCGCTAGAGGAAGGGCCCCTGAACCTTCGCGGTGCCCTTGTTCTTAAAGGAGCGCTCAATGGGATTGCCCCCGGGTGTCTTTGCCGTGCTCCCCTCCCCTCTGACAGTCCTCCAGTTGGTCTTTGCCCGATGCCTCCCCGCAAGGCATCCACACGACGATCCACGACCTCCACAGCCAGATCTCAGGCTCCGACCTCACCTCCAGTTTCCCAGCCTCCTCCTCCTCCTCCGGCGATGGCGGTCTGCGTGGAGCAATTTGATCTGCTAGCGCAGCAGGTCAGAGGCCTCACTGAAGCTGTACAGGCCATACAGCAGCAGCAGCCGCAGGCATCAGTGCACCTAAAAAGGGTGTCATCAGAACGTCAGAATCTGGCAGTGGGGCGGGCCACTTAGGCCAGCCGCCTCGTCTTTCCCGGGAAGACGAACCCGAGGGTGGAGAGCCCTCAATCGGATCATGACTCCACCCTTGGAAGGTCCCTGCCCCCATTCTGCCAGAGGACCCTCGAGACCCGAAGTCGAGAGGATTTCCTGGACTGGAGACTCCAGGAGATGAACCGACGGATCAAAGAACTCCGCCACGCTCCCTCCGCTTACGGTGAGGATATTTGCACTGACCCCCCTTTTCTCAAATGATCATGCAGGAATCGATCCCGCCAAACTTCAAACTCCCCCAGTTCGAAAGCTACGACGGGACTTCAGACCCAGTTGATCATCTGGAAGCCTTCCGGATGAGGATGCTGCTTCATGGCACACCCGACGCCATCCTGTGCCGAACCTTTCCCTCCACCTTGAAGAGAGCGACGAGAAATTGGTACTCGATGCTGAAGCCGGGTACCATTTTTTCCTTCGATCAGATGAGCCACCAATTTGTGGCCCATTTTGTCAGCAGCTGACGCCCCCGGAAGGGCTCAGAGTCCCTCATTAATATCAGGCAGAGGGAGGGGGAGTCCATTTGGGCCTACATCAACCGCTTCAATGTCGCAGCGCTGGAGGTCCGAAATTTGGACCAATCAGTCGCAATGGCCGCTCTGAAGGGCGGCCTTCAAAAGAATGACCTTTTGTTCTCTCTGGAGAAGAAGTACCCCAGAGATTTTACTGATTTATTGGCTCAGACTGAAGGGTACGCCCGAGCAGAAGAAGCCTTCAAAATGAAGGATGAGGAGACCGCGAGAGAGCGGTAGGTGGGAGACTCGAGTAAGCCCGCAGTCAAAAAAAGGTCGAGAGAAGCTCGACCGCATTCTCGATCCCCTCCTGGGCATAAGCGTGCCCATACCCCTCCCCGGGTACATAGGCAGAGAAGTTCGGATCATGGGGTTCGGCGGTGTTCTCCACCGGGAAGATTCTGCAACTATGCCCTCCTCAATGCCTCGAAGACCCAGGTACTGATGGAGGTCAGAGAGCAGCTTCCTAGGCCAGAGAGGATGTACACGCACCTCGAAAAGTACAATCCCAACAGTTCTGTCTCTACCACCGCAACCACGGCCACGACACGGAGGAATGCATCCAGCTTCGAGATGAGATCGAGGAGCTCATCCGATGAGGTCGACTCGACAGGTTCATCCGACGCCGACCTGAGGGTAGAGAAGATCGGCCAAGGGCCCTGCCGCAACCTGAACCGCCTGAAGGAACCAGATCTAGGGTTTCAGGGTTAGATCTTGAAACTTTTTCAAGATCATACAGCGGAAGACTAAAATAAATCAAAATTTATTTTCTAAGATCAAAAAATCCCTAGATCTAAGATCCTATTACATGATTATTACATGACATTAAATCAAAAATTAAAATATATAAATATAGCATGAACTACATGTTGATCATATCAACATGTTTCTATACTACATCTAATGTATGTATTAAACAATAGATCAGATCTATTACCTTGCAAGTTAGACGTTCTAACCTTGCTGATCTGGGCTTGAGGATGATGTTGCAAGCCGCACACGCATCCGACCTCTAGGAGTCATCCACACGAGCCCACGAATCTCGATCAGAAGTCCTGCTTCAGGAAATCAGCACAGTATGCTAGTACTACGCTGATCCTTCTTTGATGGTTGATCAGGTGCCTCCTTCTTCTTGATTTGGACTCTTCCAAAGATGAAAAGTAGAAGGAGAAGTTTCAGATCTGAGACGCTCTCAGGAAACTCAAGATGGAAGGAGGAAAGATATGAAAATAAAAACCCTAGAAGAAGACCCTCTTCTTCTTCACGTTTTTCTCTCTAAACACCCTAACTTGCATCTTTTATATCTCCAAGAACCAATGGTATTTCTCTTTGATTTTTGGATGGTAGAAAGGTCTCTCAAATATCTATCTCTCCTTAAAATTTCACGAAGAAACTCATCTTATATAGAGAGATATGATAGAGTCCTTGTCTAGGTCAAACACCTAGTCAAGGCTTATCCAAACATGGCAAGTTAAGGGACGCCCAACTCTTGAGCACCTCCTCCATATTTTCGTGCATGGATCACAAGAAAAGGATGCATAATGTATACTTTAAAAGCCATGAAAATTCCAAAAAAAATTTGGATAAATTCGATACAAAATTGAAAGAGTTTTGAATTTCTAAAACTCTATCTCATAGAATTCGAAATCCAAACTTATTCCTTTTAGATTTGATCCAAACCACCTTCCATGTAAGAAAGAAGAGAGGAGACCTTTTGTGAACGTGGGAGAGATCTGGGAGAGGGCTTTTGTCACACAAAATAAGTGGAGATTGGCGTTGAATAAGAGAGAGGGCGTGGAGAAGGTTTATGTGGCGCAAGGTGGAATCCTAGTCCTACTAGGATTCTGTCTTATGACTTGTTTTAATTTGGTTTCCCAAATCAAATCAAATCAAAATTAGATCAACCTAATTAAAATAGATCTTAACCCAATTAAGAACCTAATTTAATCAGATTAAATTAGATTTAAATCTGATTTAATTTTTTAATTAAATTAGAAATTAGATTGACCCAAGTCCTAGTTGAACTAGGACTAGTTTTTCCTTGCACTTGGCTTATCCAATAAACCAATTGGACTTGATCCAATCAAGCCCAAAATAAATTTAATTAAATCATATTTAATTAGACTTAATTTTAGCCCATTGGCTTAATCAAATTAAGCCAATTAGCAATCGAATTGCTAATCGATCCTCCTGCAACACTTGCACTGGGTTAAATGTCAATCGTATTGATCATCTAACCCTAGAACGATTCTTAATCGTTGATCAACCATCCGATCGGATCATGAACTCTAATGTGTGTGACCTCATAGGTCCGAACCTAAGCCGGTAGCATAGGAACAAATTTCTATACCAATCGAAGTGACCGTCTAGCAATGGTACCCGACGACCGGATAGATCGAATGTGTAGAACAACATCTTTAGAACCCATGCGGATATAGTTTTCATATAATTCATCCCCTTGACAAAAATGATCATAGGACACCCCAGAGTTTAACTGTTAACTCTGATCAGGTTGTCCACATTGTATTTCAAAATATCAAATCCATCTGATGGATTACCCTGGCCAAGGTTTTGCTAAATTGAAATACAGCGACTCATTCTTCTCCAACTCTTGGAGTGGTCAATCCCATCTCGATCACACTCTGACTTCGCAAGTACTTGACTGTGCCCAGAAGCCTTCCGTCCCTGAATTAAAAATTCAGTTAGTCCAGTACCAAAGCACAGTGAGTTGCTTGCAAGTCACTGAGGCGATCTCAAGTCTAAGGGACACTTATACCTATATCCCATCAGAGACATTCTCGACAGCAGGATGCTCTGGAGTTGGTCACGTTCAATGACGATGTACTCTTACATCTCACCTGTATGCCATACCAGTGTCTCCACACTCCTTGATTAAGAGGACAACCAACCCATATGGCCTACAGCGACCTATGCTCGATAGAAGCTGTCGTCCTTATTAACAGCCTATCATTTGGTCGTGAACAGTTTTAAGGACTAATTGATAAATCCTCTCTTTATCGAACCTAAATAGTCCTAAGAACTTCATCATAACAACGGAGTTCATTAGAAGATGAAAGCTTATGATGAAAATGCCAAATATATTTTATTTATTAACAAATTAATTACAATACTTGGTTGCTCAACCGTCAACAGCTTGACGATTGGCTTTTTGGGACACATTTTCCAACAACTCCCACTTGTCCTAAAGCCACTCGATACAGTATCTAATACCCATCTTCGACTTGTGGTTGTCGAACTCCTTTATTGCCAGGACTTTAGTGAAGGGGTCGGCTAGGTTCTCTTTTCCGTCGATCTTCTGAAGGTCGACGTCACCTCGATCCACGATCTCTCGGATCAGGTGGAAGCGATGCAAGATGTGCTTTGTCCGCTAATGTGCTTTGGGTTCCTTCACCTGAGCTATGGCACCAGTGCTGTCGCAGTAGAGCAGGACTGGACCATCGAGGGAGGGTGCTACTCCGAGCTCGTTGATGAATTTCCTCAGCCACACAGCTTCCTTCACGGCATCTGATGCTGCGATATACTCCGCTTCACAAACAGAGTCTGCCACAGTATGCTGCTTGGAACTCTTCCAGCAGATGGCTCCACCATTCAGAGTAAAGATATAACCCGACACGCTCCTGCTGTCATCATGGTCAGATTGGAAGCTGGAGTCTGTGAACCCCACAAGTTTCAGATCTGACTCGCCATAAACCAACCATTGGTCCTTAGTATTTCTCAAATACTTAAGGATGGCTTTAACCACTTTCCAGTGATTTTCTCCAGGATCAGATTGGTATCTACTCACTACTCCTAGTGAGTATGCCACATCTGGTCTTGTACATGTCATGGCGTACATGATAGATCCCACGGCTGAAGCATATGGGACTCTACTCATACGCTCTCTCTCTTCAGGAGTTGTCGGACAATCCTTTTTAGAGAGAGAAATTCCATGGCCTATCGGTAGATAGCCCTTCTTGGAATTTTCCATGCTGAACCTCTTCAGCACAGTGTCTATGTACATGGATTGGGATAACTCAAGCATCCTTTTAGATCTATCCCTATAGATCTTCATCCCTAGGATGTAGGATGCTTCACCCAAGTCCTTCATGGAGAACTGTGATGACAACCAAACTTTTATTCCCTGTAGTGCGGGGATGTCATTCCCAATTAAGAGAATGTCATCCACGTACAAGATAAAGAATACCACAACTGGACCATTTGCCCATTTATAGATGCAGGGCTCTTCTCCATTCTTAATGAAGCCATACATTTTGATCACCTTATCAAAATGCATGAACCAACTCCGAGAAGCTTGCTTCAGTCCATAAATGGATCTCTGAAGCTTGCACACCTTGGACTCATCTGTGGATGTAAACCCTTCAGGTTGTATCATATACACCTCTTCAGTCAGCTCTCCATTCAGAAAAGCTATCTTTACATCCATCTGCCAGATCTCATAATCCAGATGGGCAGCTATTGCAAGCATTATCCGAATAGATTTGAGCATTGCCACAGGGGAAAACATCTCGTCATAGTCAATACCATAATGTTGACGATCCCCCTTGGCAACCAGACGGGCTTTATAGGTCTCCACCTTTCCGTCTGCGCCCCTCTTCCTTTTGAAGACCCATTTACACCCAATGGGTTTAACCCCTTCAGGTGGGTCAACCAATGTCCATACATCGTTGACCTTCATGGACTCCATTTCGGATTTCATGGCTTCAAGCCATTTCTCGGAATCAGGTCTCTGCATAGCATCCATATAGGTGATCGGATCCTCATTATTCTCATCAAGTTCGATGGGATCACCATCCCGGACCAAGAAACCGTAGTATCTGTCCGGCTGACGCGGTACTCTACCGGATCGCCTTAATGGTGCAGGTATATTGGGCTCCAGATCTGATCTAATCATATCCGACTCAGGTTCAGCTATTGGTGTCGGTCCTTCTACCTGTTGAACTTATTCAAGTTCAACCTTAGAGGCAATGGTTCCTTCACCAAGGAACTTCTTTTCTAAAAAGATTGCCTTAAGGCTGACGAACACCTTTTGTTCATTAGCATGGTAGAAAAAATATCCTTTAATCTCTTTGGGGTACCCTATGAATGAGCATTTGTCAGACCTAGGTCCAAGTTTGTCTGTGACTAATCGTTTGATATAGCTCGGGCACCCCCAGACCCTAAGGTGTGAAAGTGCTGGCTTACGTCCCGTCCATATCTCATATGGAGTCTTAATTACAGACTTACTTGGAACCCTATTTAATAGATAACAGGCCGATTCGAGTGCATATCCCCAGAAGGATATCGGCAAGCTAGCAAAACCCATCATGGATCGGACCATGTCTAACAGAGTCCGATTCCTCCTTTCAGACACACCATTATGCTGTGGTGTTCCTGGAGGAGTCCATTGGAAGAGAATCCCATTCTCTCCTAGATATGTGAGAAATTCACTAGAAAGGTATTCTCCTCCTCGATCAGATCGAAGAGTTTTAATACTCTTCCCAGTTTGTTTTTCTACTTCACTTCGGAATCGTTTGAACATTTCAAATGAATCTGACTTATGTTTCATCAGATAGACATATCTATATCGGGATAGGTCATCCATGAAAGTTATGAAGTAGAAATATCCACCTCTAGCACTGGTGCTCATGGGCCCACATACATCAGTATGTACTAGGCTCAAGAGCTCAGTAGCTCTCTCACCTTTTCCAGTAAAAGGTGACTTGATCATTTTACCAAGAAGACAGGACTCACAGGTTGGAAGTGATTCACAATCACTAACTTCGAGGATTCCCTCTTGAGTCAACCTGTTTATTCTGTTCTTGTTTATATGACCTAGCCTACAGTGCCATAAATAGATATCTGACACACTATCTAATCTAGGGTGCTTGCCAGTAGAATAGACTCTTATCAGGCTTGACCTTTTTGGTCTGGCTCTGCACTGATGTCCTAGCCTGAACTTGCACCTTCTTTACTTTCTTCTTCTTGTTCTTCTTTCCTTTCTTAAAAGGTCGAGAACCAGAAGACGAACCTTCCACTAAATTCACCGACTCCTTGTGAAGTTGGTGATCCTTCTCAAAGTTCTGAAGCAACCCCAGTAACCCGTGGTAGTTCTCTTCAGGCTTTGTCATTCTATAATGAGTGAGGAATGGGAGATAAGACTTGGGCAGCGAGTTCAGTATTGCATCTTTCCCAAGCTGCTCATGCAAGGAAAAGTCGAGCTTGCTCAATCATTCCATCAGCTCGATCATGTGCAATACATGATCAGTGACAGAGGCACCATCCCGCATTTTGGCGTTGAAGATGGCACAACTAGTCTTGTGCCTCTCCACATCATCGGGTGTGCCAAAGGCATCCTCCAACACTTGAAGCTTGTCCTTTGGCTGAGCCATCTCGAATCTGCGACTGAACTCGTCGCTCATGATAGCCAGCATGATACAGCACACCGTGGTCCGATCACTGAGCCACTTTTGGTAAGTGTCTCTGATTGTTCCACGTGCATTGACAGCTGGCTCCTCAGGTGCAGGATCTATTATCACATATAGGATCCGTTCATGCTCCAGGACTATCTTCAACTTTTGGTACCAGCTACCGAAGTTGGGTCCCACCAACTTATCATTGTCCAACAATGATCGGAGCGATAGGGAAGTGGCCATATTTGCACAAAGGAGAACCATAACCTAATTAGTAATTGATTCATTAAACCTAAAGATTTGGACTTTAATCAAAAGGTTTCTCCCACTATTTTATTCGAATTGGTAGCCTCTACCTTCAATTCGAGGAATTACCCTAATTTCTTAGCGGGTACTAGAATCCACTTAGACTGCACACAAGCCCAACTTTGGTTGGCCAACCCATGTACATCTAAGGGTAGGTTCATAACCAATTGTTTCTCTAAATAATTTCTAGTAATTTTAATTTTGCCCCAGAAATCTAATCAGTAGGCTTTGGCCTCCACTGTAAGGATCCAGTTAGGTCCAACCATTAACATGATCATACTTGGTGTATCTAACCAACGAATGATTAAGCCCAACTTTGGTTGGCTCACCTAACCACCATTAGAGAGATACTTCCAAGTCATCATATGATGAGTGATAATTCCATTAGTCAACAAGCACCAGGCCTTTGGGTCTGCAATGATTATTGAGTTAATGGACTCATTATCAAACACCTTAATGGGAGGCTATGACTCAGTTATCTCCATAACTTTGTCATTTTAAGGACCTAATAATTTTAGAGGATTTAAATAATATAGAGGATGAGGTCAGATGAACCAGCTTATCATGATCCTTCCACTGGCTTCACCAAGTCAGCTTAAGGGAGACCATTAAAAGGGCTGGTCTAGGAGCACCTAAATCAGTCACACTGATTTACCTAGCTGACATGGGTCAGCTCGAATAGTCAAGTGATCCGATCAAAACATAATTTCACCAAGAGGCCAGGTAAGTTCGATCAGTGGGAGGGTCTGCCAAAGCTTGCCTTAGACACCATCAGAAATGGCCAGGTAAGCGGGCTCCCAATTAAAAACCACCGGTCTGGTTTACCTTAGACACCAACTGGTTTAATTAGTTTCGATTAGATCAACCTAACAGTTCGTGCTAGACCGCTTAGCCAAGAATCAAGTCCATTTGGTTCTCATTAAAGACATGGACTTGACCAACTACAACTATTGTAATTGATCTAGAGAATCCTTGACCTAATCTAAGACAACAATTGATTAGATTTAGTCAATTCTCTAATTAAGTCCATCTTTAATCTAACCATAGGTCTAACCCAATTAATGGACCTAATTCCCACTAACCCATTAACCCAATGTGTTATGATTTGTGTCTTAGGTTCTTCAATTCACAATCCTAGAACCTAATCAAACAACTTCTTAATTCTTAATTAAGTTTTAGGCTGAGGGTTGGGTTCGGCTTTTCAAAAAATAATTTTCATATTTGTAAAATAATTTTATAATATGATTCTACCAACCATATTGCATGTTTGATTCATAATCAAGATGCAAGTGAAATAAACATGAAACTACTTTAGATCTAATCTAAACAGGTTCATGTAATTGAAACAATTTCAACTTTAAACAATTTCTTTGAACAAAAATTATTAACAAAGAAATTTTACTTCAGATTTAAATATCTTTTAAATTTAATAAATCATAAATTTAATCTAGATCATATCTAATAAATTTATGATTAAAGATGGATCTACACAAACTAGGACAACCTTTGCACTGTAAGGGGTAAACCTTACAGCAGGACAACCTTGCAGTTTGTGATTGATCTAAAATTTTAATTTCAGATTTAATAATCAGATTATAAATTAGATCTAATCTAAAAAATAATCTAAGTATGTATATATAATCATGTAATAAAGAACCTAGACTCTGATACCAATTGAAGGAACCAGATCTAGGGTTTCAGGGTTAGATCTTGAAACTTTTTCAAGATCATACAGCGGAAGACTAAAATAAATCAAAATTTATTTTTTAAGATAAAAAAATCCCTAGATCTAAGATCCTATTACATGATTATTACATGACATTAAATCAAAAATTAAAATATATAAATATAGCATGAACTACATGTTGATCATATCAACATGTTTCTATACTACATCAATGTATGTATTAAACAATAGATCAGATCTATTACCTTGCAAGTTAGACATTCTAACCTTGCTGATCTGGGCTTGAGGATGATGTTGCAAGCCGCACATACATCCGGCCTCTAGGAGTCGTCCACACGAGCTCACGAATCTCGATCAGAAGTCCTGCTTCAGGAAATCAGCACAGTATGCTAGTACTGCGCTGATCCTTCTTTGATGGTTGATCAGGTGCCTCCTTCTTCTTGATTTGGACTTTTCCAAAGATGGAAAGTAGAAGGAGAAGTTTCAGATCTGAGACGCTCTCAGGAAACTCAAGATGGAAGGAGGAAAGATATGAAAATAAAAACCCTAGAAGAAGACCCTCTTCTTCTTCACATTTTTCTCTCTAAATGTACTAACTTGCATCTTTTATATCTCCACGACCCAAAGGTATTTCTCTCTGAGTTTTGGATGGCAGAAAGGTCTCTCAAATATCTATATCTTCTTAAAATTTCACAAAGAAAATCGTCTTATATAGAGAGATATGATAGAGTCCTTGTCTAGGTCAAACACCTAGTCAAGGCTTATCCAAACATGGCAAGTTAAGGGACGCCCAACTCTTGAGCACCTCCTCCATATTTTCATGCATGGATCATAAGAAAAGGATGCATAATGTATACCTTAAAAGCCACGAAAATTCCAAAAAAAATTTGGATAAATTTGGTGCAAAATTGAAAGAGTTTTGGATTTCTAAAACTCTATCTCATAGAATTCGAAATCCAAACTTATTCCTTTTAGATTTGATCCAAACCACCTTTCATGTAAGAAAGAAGAGAGGAGACCTTTTGTGAACGTGGAAGAGATCTGGGAGAGGGCTTTTGTCGCACAAAATAAGTGGAGATTGGCATTGAATAAGAGAGAGGGCGTGGAGAAGGTTTATGTGGCGCAAGGTGGAATCCTAGTCCTACTAGGATTCTGTCTTATGACTTGTTTTAATTTGGTTTCCCAAACCAAATCAAATAAAAATTAGATCAACCTAATTTTAATAGGTCTTAACCCAATTAAGAACCTAATTTAATCAGATTAAATTAGATTTAAATCTGATTTAATTTTCTAATCAAATTAGAAATTAGATTGACCCAAGTCCTAGTTGAACTAGGACTAGTTTTTCCTTGCACTTAGCTTATCCAATAAATTAATTGGACTTGATCCAATCAAGCCCAAAATAAATCTAATTAAATTATATTTAATTAGACTTAATTTCAGCCCATTGGCTTAATCAAATTAAGCCAATTAGCAATCGAATTGCTAATCGATCCTCCTGCAACACTTGCACTGGGTTAAATGTCAATCGTATTGATCATCTAACCCTAGAACGATTCTTAATCGTTGATCAACCATCCGATCGGATCATGAACTCTAATGTGTGTGACCTCATAGGTCCGAACCTAAGCCGGTAGCATAGGAACAAATTTCTATACCAATCGAAGTGACCGTCTAGCAATGGTACCCGACGATCGGATAGGTCGAATGTGTAGAACAACATCTTTAGAACCCATGCGGATATAGTTTTCATATAATTCATCCCCTTGACCAAAATAATCGTAGGACACCCCAGAGTTTAACTGTCAACTCTGATCAAGTTGTCCACATTGTATTTCAAAATATCAAATCCATCTGATGGATTACCCTGGTCAAGATTTTGCTAAATTGAAATACAGCGACTCATTCTTCTCCAACTCTTGGAGTGGTCAATCCCATCTCGATCACACTCTGACTTCGCAAGTACTTGACTGTGCCCAGAAGCCTTCCATCCCTGAATTAGAAATTCAGTTAGTCCAGTACCAAAGCACAGTGAGTTGCTTGCAAGTCACTGAGGCGATCTCAAGTCTAAGGGACACTTATACCTATATCCCATCAGAGACATTCTCGACAGCAGGATGCTCTAGAGTTGGTCACGTTCAATGACGATGTACTCTTACATCTCACCTGTATGCCATACCAGTGTCTCCACACTCTTTGGTTAAGAGGACAACCAACCCATATGGCCTACAGCGACCTATGCTCGATAGAAGCTGTCGTCCTTATTAACAGCCTATCATTTGGTCGTGAACAGTTTTAAGGACTAATCGATAAATCCTCTCTTTATCGAACCTAAATAGTCCTAAGGACTTCATCATAACAACGGAGTTCATTAGAAGATGAAAGCTTATGATAAAAATGCCAAATATATTTTATTTATTAACAAATCAATTACAATACTTGGTTGCTCAACCGTCAACAGCTTGACGATTGGCTTTTTGGGACACATTTCCCAACACCGCCAAGGAGGGAGAAGCAGCCCGGAGATCGGCCTCCAATCGGAACCATCGACTCCATCACCGGAGGGCCTCAAGGAGGAGTAGACCTTCCACGACTATGAAACTCGGGAAATCTGTAAATATATCGCTTACGACTTTGCCCAAAATCTAAATTCTTTTCGACTTTGCATGTTCTTCCCATTTGGCATGGATTTGTTATGACTGGGGATAACCCCTTCAAACAATTAAAATAAGGTTATGTTAGAAACAGGAGGAGAACCTCATCCTAACATAAATAAAATGAAAGTTCGATTATCTTGAGATCAGATTGGGGGAGAGGCCCATATAACGGCCCTTAGGCGGCCCCATGGCCGTGTTAGGAAAGCGGAAAGGCCCGATTCTTTTAGACCGGATGGGGGGAGAGGCCTTACAATGCCCGAATGCGCCCCCATAGCCATGTCAGGAACAGGAGGAGAACCTCGTCCTGACATGAGCAAAGTTAAAGGCCCGATTCTTTTAGACCAGATGGGGGGAGAGGCCTTACAATACCCTAATGCGCTCCCACGCCATGTCAGGAATAGGAGGAGAACCTCATCCTGACATGAGCAAAGTCAAAGGCCCGATTCTTTTAGACCGAATGGGGGGAGAGGCCTTATAATGTCCTAATGCGCCCCCACAGCCATGTCAGGAACAGGAGGAGAACCTCGTCCTGACATGAGCAAAGTCAAAGGCCCGGTTCTTTTAGACCGGATGGGGGGAGAGGCCTTACAATGCCCTAATGCGCCCCCACAGCTATGTTAGGAACAGGAGGAGAACCTCATCCTGATATGAGCAAAGTCGAATGCCCGGTTCTTTTAGATCGGATGGGGGGAGAGGCCCTTGCGATGGGCCTTATGTGCCCCCGCGGCCCCGTTGGGAACAGGAGGAGAACCTTGTCCTAACCTGAGCTGAGATCGACTACGTCAGGAATGGAAGGAGAACCTCATCCTGTCGGTGATGAAACCCGGCCACCCAACAAGATCAGATGAAGCGGAAAGGCCCCTCAGCGGCACCTCCACACTTCTACGCAACCCCGCGAAAGGCAAGGGAAGGACCCTCACTCCGAAAGGAGGGGAGAAATTAAAAAGAAAAGTGGAGAACTACATCAAAAACAGATGAAGGATGAACTATGCCAAAGACGTAAGGAACCTCGTCTTAACAAAGACAGGAAGTTCCTACCAGGCACCCCCGGCCTCTAAGAGGGCTCTCGACACAGGTTAAGAAAACAGCGACACCTTCGGGGTAATGCGGAGATCGGACCACCAAGCTCGAGCCTACGGCCATGGACGACGAGGAAAGTAAATTAGCATGTCAATGACTGGGCACCTCCAAATGACATCAACGTCGGGCAGGTCAAAAAGCTAAAGAAGTTCGGCGGGCGATAATTTAATACAGTATGTGGATGAGGTAACGCAAAATCTCCTTTCCATTCCATTTGCGAAATATACACCATGAAGCCCAGAAGGCCAAAGGAAGAAAAGCAAAACGACAAAAGCAAGACATAACAACAAAAGAGAAAATGTACGCATGGAAAGATGGAAGGCCAAAAAGAGCCCTAGGGAAGCCCCCCTCCTTCCGACCTAGAGTTATCTGCTTCGCCCCTTATCCAGGACTGCCTCAGATTTTCAACTTCTTCTTCTAGCTCTCTCTTTTTCAGCAGCGCATCCTGGAGCACTCGACGAAGTCGCTGGCTTTCGTTCTCCACCTCTCGACGCCTCTTTCTTAGGACCTCAGATTCTGCCTCTGCATCCGTGACGGCCTGCTGCTCGTATGCCAGCGGGAATTTTGAAGGGTCCCTTCGTATCACCCCGATTCGAAAAGACTCCAGCACGCGCACATTTAATGCCAAAATATCCGAGGGCGGCCGTGCACAAGATTCAAGGGGGCAACTTCGGCTGTGCAAACCTCTCTGTACTTCCTTCATTCGAAATTCAAACTCGAAAGTAGGGAGACTGGTGTTGGGTATAAAATATCCTCAGCCGAAGTTCTCAACGGGATTAACCCTCACGAGTCTCCTCCGACTCCGGCTGCAGACAGACCTCGTCTGGACTCCTACGGGAGCCAGACTCCGCCCACGACTCCAACTGCCAAGCGGACTCCGCCCGGACTCCTATGAGAGCCGGGCTCCGTCACCAACTTCAACTGCTAGTAAGCTTCGTCCGGACTCCTACGGGAGCCAGACTTTGCCCCTGACTTTAATTGCAGGAAGACTCCGCCCGGACCCCTACGGGAGTCGGGCCTCATCCCCGACTCCGGCTACAGACAGACCTTGTTCGGACTCCTACGGGAGCCAGACTTCGCCCACAACTCCGACCGCAAGCAGACTCCGCCCGGACTCCTACGGGAGCCAGGCTCCGAAACCAACTTAGTCTTTGCCCGATGCCTCCCCGTAAGGCATCCACGCGACGATCCACGACCTCCGCAACCAGATCTCAGGCTCCGACCTCACCTCCAGTTTTCCAACCTCCTCCTCCTCCTCCGACGACGGCGGTCGGTGCGAAGCAATTTGATCTGCTGGCATAGCAGGTCAGAGGCCTCACTGAAGCTGTACAGGCCATACAGCAGCAGCAGCAGCCGCAGGCATCAGTGCGCTTGGAAAGGGTGTCACCGAAATACCAGAATCTGACAGTGGGGCGGGCCACTTAGGCCAGCCGCCCTGTCTTTCCCGGGAAGATGAACCCGAGGGTGGAGAGCCCTCAATCGGATCATGACTCCATCCCTGGAAGGTCCCTGCCCCCATTCTGCTAGAGGACCCTCGAGACCCGAAGTCGAGAGGATTTCCTGGACTGGAGACTCTAGGAGATGAACCGGCGGATCGAAGAACTCCGCCATGCTCCCATCGCTTATGGTGAGGATATTTGCACTGACCTCCCCTTTTCTCAAATGATCATGCAGGAACCGATCCCGCCAAACTTCAAACTCCCCCAGTTCGAAAGCTACGACGGGACTTCAGACCCAGTTGATCATCTGGAAGCCTTTCGGACGATGATGCTGCTTCATGGCGCACCCGACGCCATCCTGTGCCGAGCCTTCCCCTCCACCTTGAAGAGAGCGGCGAGAAATTGGTACTCGGTGCTGAAGTCGGGTACCATTTTTTCCTTCGATCAGATGAGCCACCAATTTGTGGCCCATTTTGTCAGCAGCCGACGCCCCCGGAAGGGCTCGGAGTCCCTCATTAATATCAGGCAGAGGGAGGGGGAGTCCATTCGAGCCTACATCAACCACTTCAATGTCACAGCACTGGAGGTCCAGAATTTGGACCAATCAATCGCAATGGCCGCTCTGAAGGGCGGCCTTCAGAAGAATGACCTTTTGTTCTCCCTGAAGAAGAAGTACCCCAGGGATTTTGCTGATTTGTTGGCTCAGGCTGAAGGGTACGCCCGAGCGGAAGAAACCTTCAAAATGAAGGATGAGGAGACCGTGAGAGAGCGACAGGCGGGAGACTCGAGTAAGCCCGCAGTCAAAAAAAGGTCGAGAGAAGCTCGGCCGCATTCTCGATCCCCTCCTGGGCACAAGCGTGCCCATACTCCTCCCCGGGTACATAGGCAGAGAAGTTTGGATCACGAGGTTCGACGGGGTTCTCCACCGGGAAGATTCTGCAACTATGCCCCCCTCAATGCCTCGAAGACCCAGGTACTGATGGAGGTCAGGGAGTAGCTTCCCAGGCCAGAGAGGATGTGCACGCACCCCGAAAAGTGCAACCCCAACAAGTTTTATCTCTACCACCGCGACCACAGCCACGACACGGAGGAATACATCCAGCTTTGATATGAGATCGAGGAGCTCATCCGGCGAGGTCGACTCGACAGGTTCATCCGACGTCAGCCTGAGGGTAGAGAAGATCGGTCAAGGACCCTGCTGCAACCTGAACCGTCAAGGAGGGAGGAGCAGCCCGGAGATCGGCCTCCAATCAGGACCATCGACTCCATCACCGGAGGGCCTCAAGGAGGAGCAAACCTTCCACGACCATGGAACTCGAGAAACCTGTAAATGTATCGCTTACGACTTTGCCCTGAATCACAATTCCTTTCGACTTTGCATGTTCTTCCCATTTGGCATGGATTTGTTACGACTGAGGATAACCCCTTCAAATAATTAAAACAAGGTTATGTTAGGAACAGGAGGAGAACCTCATCCTAACATAAATAAAATGAAAGTCTGATTATCTTGAGATCGGATTGGGGGAGAGGCCCATATAACGGCCCTTAGGCGCCCCCATGGTCGTGTTAGGAACAGGAGGAGAACCTTGTCCTGGCATGAGCAAAGTCAAAGGCCCAGTTCTTTTAGACCGGATGGGGGGAGAGGCCTTACAACATCTGAATATGCCCCCACAGCCATGTCAGAAACAGGAGGAGAACCTCGTCCTAACATGAGCAAAGTCAAAGGCTCGATTCTTTTAGACTGGATGGGGGGAGAGGCCTTACAACGCCCTAATGCGCCCCCACAGCCATGTCAGGAACAGGAGGAGAACCTCATTCTGACATGAGCAAAGTTAAAGACCCAATTCTTTTAGACCGGATGGGGGGAGAGGCCTTACAACGCCCTAATGCACCCCCACAGCCATGTCAGGAACAGGAGGAGAACCTCGTCCTGACATGAGCAAAGTCAAAGGTCCGATTCTTTTAGATCGGATGGGGGGAGAGACCTTACAACGCCCTAATGCACCCTCACAGCCATGTCAGGAACAGGAGGAGAACCTCGTCCTGACATGAGCAAAGTCGAAGGTCCGATTCTTTTAGATCGGATGGGGGGAGAGGCCCTTGCGATGGCCTTTATGTGCCCCCGCGGCTTCATTGGGAACAGGAGGAGAACCTCGTCCTAACCTGAGCTGAGATCGACTATGTCAGTAATGGAAGGAGAACCTCATCCTGACGGTGACGAAACCCGACCGCCCAACAAGATCGGATGAAGAGGAAAGGCCCCTCAGCGGCACCTCCACACTTCTACGCAACCCCACGAAAGGCAAGGGGAGGACCCTCGCTCCGAAAGGAGGGGGAAAATTAAAAAGGAAAGCAGCGAACTATATCAGAAACAGATGAAGGACGAACTATGCCAAAGACGTAAGGAACCTCGTCTTAACAAAGACAGGAAGTTCCTACCAGGCGCCCCCGACCTCTAAGAGGGCTCTCGACACAGGTCAAGAAAACAGTGACACCTTCGGGATAATGCGGAGATCGGACCACCAAGCTCGAGCCTACGGCCATGGACGACGAGGAAAGTAAATCAGCATGTCAACGACTGGGCACCTCCAAACGACGTCAACATCGGGCAAGTCAAAAAGCCAGAGAAGTTCGACGGGCGACAATTTAATACAGTACATAGATGAGGTAACGCAAAATCCCCTTTTCATTCCATTTGCGAAATATACACCATGAAGCCCAGAAGGCCAAAGGAAGAAAAGCAAAACGACAAAAGCAAGACAAAACAACAAAAGAGAAAATGTACGCATGGAAAGACGGAAGGCCAAAAAGAGCCCTAGGGAAGCCCCGCTCCTTCCGACCTAGAGTTATCTGCTTCTCCCCTTATCCAGGACTGCCTTAGATTTTCAACTTCTTCTTCTAGCTCTCTCTTTTTCAGCAGCGCATCCTGGAGCGCTCGACGAAGTCACTGGCTTTCGTTCTCTGCCTCTCGATGCCTCTTTCTCAGGACCTCAGATTCTGCCTCCGCATTCGTGACGGCCTGCTGCTCGTATGCCAGCGGGAATTTCGAAGGGTCCCTTCGTATCACCCCGATTCGAAAAGACTCCAGCATGCGCATATTTAATGCCAAAATATTTGAGGGCGGCCGTGCACAAGATTCAAGGGGGCAACTTCGGCTGTGCAAACCTCTCTGTACTTCCTTCATTCGAAATTCAAACTCGAAAGTAGAGGGACTGGTGTTGGGTATAAAATACCCTCAGCCAAAGTTGTCAATGGGATTAACCCTCGTGAGTCTCCTCCGACTCCGGCTGCAGACAGACCTTGTCCGGACTCCTACGGGAGCCGGACTCCGCCCATGACTCCAACTGCCAAGCGGACTCCGCCCGGACTCCTACGGGAGCCGGGCTCCGTCACCAACTTCAACTGCTGGTAAGCTTAGTCCGGACTCCTACGGGAGCTAGACTTCGCTCCTGACTTTAATTGCAGGAAGACTCCGCCCGGACCCCTACGGGAGCCGGGCCTCGTCCCCGACTCCGGCTACAGACAGACCTTGTCCAGACTCCTATGGGAGCTAGACTCCGCCCACAACTCCGACCACAAGCAGACTCCGCCCGGACTCCTACGGGAGCCGAGCTCCGTTACCAACTTCAACTGCTGGTAAGCTTCGTCCGGACTCCTACGGGAGCCAGACTTTGCCCCTGACTTTAATCGCAAGCAGACTCCGCCCGGACTCCTATGGGAGCCGGGCTCTGTCACCAACTTCAACTACTGGTAAGCTTCGTCCGGACTCCTACGGGAGCCAGACTTTGCCCCTGACATTAATTACAGGAAGACTCCGCCCGGACCTCTACGGGAGCCGGGCCTCGTCCCCGACTCCGGCTACAGACAGACCTTGTCTGGACTCCTACGGGAGCCAGACTCCGCCCATAACTCCGACCGCAAGCAGACTCCGTCCGGACTCCTATGGGAGCCGGGCTCCGTCACCAACTTCAACTGCTGGTAAGCTTCGTCCGGACTCCCACGGGAACCGGACTTCGCCCGTGACTTTAATTGCAGGAAGACTCCGCCCGGAGCCCTACGGGAGTCGGGCCTCGTCCCTGACTCCGGCTACAGACTGACCTTGTCCGGACTCCTACGGGAGCCGGACTCCGCCCACAACTCCGACCGCAAGTAGACTCCGCCCGGACTCCTACGGGAGCCGGGCTCCGTCACCAACTTCAACTGCTGGTAAGCTTCGTTCAGACTCCTATGGGAGCCGAACTTCGCCCCTGACTTTAATTGCAGGAAGACTCCGCCCGGACCCCTACGGGAGCCAGGCCTTGTCTCCGACTCCGGCTGCAGACAGACCTTGTCTCCGACTCCGGCTGCAGACAGACCTTGTCTGGACTCCTACGGGAGCCGGACTCCACCCATAACTTCGACCGCAAGTAGACTCTGCCCGGACTCCTACGGGAGCCGGGCTCCGTCACCAACTTCAACTGCTGGTAAGCTTCATCCGGACTCCTACGGGAGCCGGACTTCACCCCTGACTTCGAGTGCAGGTAGACCTCACCCCGGCTCCTACGGGAGCCAGACCTCATCTCCGACTCCGACTGCGGGAAGACTTCGTCCGGACTCTCACAGGAGCCAGACCTCGTCCCTAACTTCGGCTGAAGGAAGACTTCATCCGGTCTCTTACGGGAGCCAGACTCCGGGCTCCTCTCAAATGGGTAGCTAACCACCCCTCTCCGCTAGACACTCCAGCCGAACTTCAGTCGACAGGTCTGCACTCCCTGGCGTGACACAGCAATGGCCACGACCCTGCCCCACTTCCTGCGATGGATTCCGTGCGGCCCCATTACTCCTTGGCGGGCCGCAGTAACGGCCACGACTCTGCTCCACTTCCTACGATGGATTCCGCACGGCTCCATTACTCCCTGGCAGACCGCTATGATGCCCACGATCCTGCTCCACTTCCTGCGACGGATACCGCGCGATTCTTCCATCCTCTGGCAAGTCGCGACAACGGACGCCGCTCCACTCCCCGCGACAGACTGCACGTGGCGTGTCCTGGTGATAGCCACGATTCCACCCCACTACTCTTCGCAACAAACTCCCCCTGACTCTGGGCAGTCCACTGCCAGACGGTTACAGACATCGCTATCAGTCTGTTGCTCCCTCCGCCTCTAAAAGGGGGACCCCAGATACGTTATTCTCTAAGCTCTCATTTTTACCTAGAAACTCTACTAAAATTTCCGTTCGAGCACTCCATTCCCATTGAGGCAGAAAACTGACTTGAGCATCGGAGGGTCTTACCGGAGTAACCCCACCTCCGGTTTAGACTTCTTTTGCAGGTTCCGGCGGCGACCGCGACTCCAGCTTCTCCGGCGTAAGCGAATTTTTGCACCAATACATACTGAAGTATGTGAACCCATGAGCACAAGTACCAGAGGTGGGTATCACTATTTTATTATGTTCACAGATGACCTATTTTGGTATGAATATATCTACTTGATGATACACAAGTCTGCATCGTTTGAAATATTCAAACGGTTCCATAGTGAGGTAGAGAAACAAACTGAGAAGAGTATTAAAACTCTTCTTCTGTTTGAAGAGGTGAATATTTTTCTAATGACTTTCTAACATATCCAGAAAAGAATGGGATTCTCTCATAATGAATACCTCCTAAAACATCACAGCATAATGGTATGTCAGAAAGAAGAAATTGAATCCTATTGGACATGGTTCTGTCCATGATGGGCTTTTCTAA
Source organism: Elaeis guineensis (assembly GCF_000442705.2). Lineage (NCBI taxonomy): Eukaryota > Viridiplantae > Streptophyta > Magnoliopsida > Arecales > Arecaceae > Elaeis > Elaeis guineensis. The sequence continues at coordinate 46,058,326 of NC_025994.2, forward strand.
TCTACCGATCTCTTTTTGAAGATATGCTCTTGAGTTGGCTTGCTATGTACTTAATAGAGTTTTGAGTAAATCTGTAAGTAAAATACCACATGAGATGTAGATTGGGTATAAGCCAGTGCTTTCTCACCTAAGTGTTTGGGGGTGTCCGGCTTATGTCAAACGTTTGAAAACGGACAAGCTCGAAGCTAGGTCTGACAAATATATTTTTATAGGGTATCCAAAAGAAACTAAAGGATATTATTTCTATCTTGTTGATGAACAAAAGATGTTCATCAGCCTAAGGGTAGTCTTTTTGAAAAAAAAAATTTTGAAAAAGAAATTAATGCCTCTAAGGTTGAACTTGATAAAATTCAACAGGTAGAACCGACATAATCTAGTGAACCTATAGAACTAGATTTGATAGGATCAAATCTGAATCTTATTGTAGAGGCACCATTAAGGAGATCCAATAGAGTATCACGTCAACCGGATAGATACTATAATTTTTTGATTCAAGATGAGGATCCTATTGAACTCGATGAGAATAATGAGGATCCAATCACCTATATAGATGCAATGTAAAGGTCTGACTCTGATAAATGGCTTGAAACCATGAAGATTAAAATGGAGTCCATGAAGGTTAATAATATGTAGACATTAGTTGATCCATCTGAAGGGGTTAAATCTATAGGGTGTAAGTAGATCTTCAAAAAGAAGAGAAGCACAAATGGGAAGGTGGAGATCCATAAAGTTTATTTGGTTGCCAAGGGTTAGCATCAGTATTATGGTATTGACTATGATGAGATATATATTTTTTGTGGCAATAATCAAATTCATTCATATTATACTTGCGATAGCAGCACATATAGACTATGAAATCTGGCAAATAGATATGAAAATAGCTTTTCTAAATGAAGACTGAAAGAAGAGGTGTATATGATACAGTCTGAAGATTTCACATCCATAGATGAGTCTAAGGTGTACAAACTTTAGAGGTCTATCTATAGATTGAAGCAGGCATCTCGAAGTTGAAACATGCATTTTGATAAAGTAATCCGAATGTATGGCTTCGTTAGGAATGGAGAAGAATCCTGCATTTATAAATGGATTAACAACTCTGTGGTTGTATTTCTTATTTTGTATGTAGATGATATTTTTTTAATCAGGAATGACATCACTGCATTCAAAGAATAAAGGTTTGGTTATCATCTCAATTCTCTATGAAAGACTTAGAAGAAGCATCCTACATCTTTGGGATGAAGATCTATAGAGATAGATCCAAAAGGTTGCTTGGATTGTCCACATCCATGTACATAGACATCGTGCTGAAGTGATTCAGCATGAAGAATTTTAAGGCTATCTTCTGATAGGCCATAGAATTTCTCTCTCAAAGAGGAATTGTCCAACAATACCTTAAGAGAGAGAGCGTATAAGTAGAATTCTATATGCTTCAATAGTGGGATCTATAATATACATCATGACATGTACGAGATCGGATGTGGTATACTCACTGAGGATAGTAAGTAGATACCAGTTTAATCTGAATGAGAACCACTGGAAGGTCATAAAGACCTTCCTTAAGTATTTAAGAAATACTAAGGACCAGTGACTCATTTATGAAAAATCTACCTTGAAACTAATGGGGTTCACTGACTCTAGCTTTCAGTCAGATCATGACGATAGCAAAAGCATATCGAGATACATATTTATCCAGAATGGTAGAGCAATCTGTTGAAAAAATTTCAAGCAGCACATTGTGGCCGACTCTATTTGTGAGGTGGAGTATATTGTGGTATCTGATGCTGTGAAGGAAGCTATGTGGTTGCAAAAGTTCATCGATGTGCTCGGAGTGGCACTCTCTATTGATGACTCTATCTTGTTATACTGTGATAGTACTGGAGCCATAGCTCAAGCCAAGGAGCCGAAGTTCCATCAGTGCACCAAGCATATTCTGCGTCGCTACCATCTTATCCGAAAGATCATGGATCGAGGTGACGTCGATCTTCAGAAGATTGATGGAAAGAAGAACCTGATCAATCCATTTACTGAAACCCTCAAAGTCAAAGAGTTCGATGATCATAAGTCGAAGATGGCTATACGATACTGTACCGATTGGCATCAATCCAAGTGGGAGTTGTTGGAAATTATATCCCAAAGTTAATTGTCAATCTGTTGATGGTTGTGCTCATATTTATACATTGTATATGAATTTTTATTAATAAATATTATTTGGTCTTTTCATCATATTTTGTCTATCTTTTTAGAACTCCTATGTTGTGATGAAGTCCTTAGGACTATATTTAATCGATAAAGGAGGATCTATCGTTTAGTCCTTAAATGTATGTTCGATCAAATGATATGCTATTAATAGGACGGTAGCGACATCAAGTGCAGGTCATTATGTGCCATATAGATTGGTTGTTCTCTTAACTAAAGAGTGTGGAGATATTGATATGGCAAGCAAATGAAATGTAGGAGTATATTTATATCGAATGTGATCAATTATAGAGCACTCTACTGTCAAGAGTATCTCACGAAGGGTATGAGTATAAGTGTCTCACTGACCTGAGATCACCACGGTGACTTATAAGCAACTCACTATACTTTGATGCCAGACTATCTGAATTTTTAATTCAGTGACGGAAGATTTCTGGATGTAATCAAGTATTTATCAAGTTGGTGCATGAGTCAAGATGGAATTGATCCCTCTGAATAAGTAGGAGTTAATACATTAGCGTATTTCAATTTAGTAAAATCTTAATTAGAATAATTCATGTGATGGATTTGAAAGGTTGAAATACAATGTGGTTGACTATTTCAAGATTGATAGTTAAACCCTAAGTCATCTTAAGCATTAAGGTTAAAGGGATAAATTATATGGTAACCATATGCCAGTAGGTTCTTGAATGTTGCTTTACAATCATTTGATCTATTCGAACATCGGATCTCATTGCTAGATGGTTATATTAATTAGTATAGAAATTTATTCCTATGCTATCGGCTTAGGTTCGAACCTATGGAGTCACACACATTAGAAGTTTTAGTCTGATCAGATGGCTGATCTAGTAAAGAGTCCCACTAGATTGAGAATCTATTATTAATAGAGAATTAATTAGTAATTAGATTACTAATTGGATCAATTTGATTGAGCAATGAGATTCGGATCAAGTTTAATTGAATTACAAGGGAAACTAGTTCCTAATTTGATCAGAACTTGTGTTGAGTTAATTTCTAATTGGTTTAGAAATTTATTGAAGAGACTGTGTTCCAAATTAGATTAGGTTCTTTCCTCTCATTGGGTACAAATCAAATTTGATTTGGATTGAAATCAAATAAGAAATCCTAAAATCCTAACCACCTTGGATTCTCTCGCTTGTGCATGCCCTAGGACCCACTCCACTTATTACATGCAAAATAGAGTTTTGCATGAGGTATTTTGGAGTGAGAAAGGAGGGCACAGAAAGGGGTCGGTGGCACTCATGTGATGAGTCATGATCCTTTCTCTTTCTTGATTTGAATTTGATTTAAATCAAAGATAAAAAAATAAGAAGGAAATAAACCAGGTTTCATAGAAAAGTATTGGTGGCACCAAAAATTTATTTCTTATTCATGTTAAGAAGTTGGTTGGTGTTAGAAAGATCTGATTTCTTTCTTACGCCATCACACTAATTGATGTGAAAATTTTGGATGCCATATATTTATGGCGTGAGAAATTTATGGCGCCCTTTCTCCAAATCCTAATCCCTAGCCTCAAAGAAGAGTGCCCTACAAGCCAATCACATGTATGATGTGATGGGATCTTTCTTTGTAAACTTTTAACTTATGTAATGATATTTTTTATTTGATAATAAAATAAGATATTTGATTTATTATTTTAGCTGCATCTTACTATATTTAAGATTATGATGAACCACAAAGATTAGGACAATAGTTTTAGGGATATGAATGAGTTATGCTTGTGAGATTTAAAATCTTAAAATTTTAATCTTAAACATTCCTGATCGTGGGAACATTGAGTCAGAGATCAATATTTCGATAAGACTGACACATCCTATGTATGCTCGATGGAGAGGGTGGCTAATCTTACTAGCCACTTGTGTGGGGACATTAATACAAGAATGTGGGTGCTTATTTAAAAATGAGTCCATTGAATTGACTCACTGATAGAGAACATCGTATGAAAGCCTTACTTGCATGTCAAAAGATAGTTCTCTAAATGGGAGTTATGCAAGTGATCCTCAATTCTGAGATCCCTTAGAATCTTGTGCACATAAATCTATATTTTTATTCATACCCAAGCATGGTATTAAGATATATACGGGATGTTCTGGATATGGTGGAGTGTGTACGAAGGTTATGAGTTGATCAACATGGAATCAATCACTCTTAGTAAGAGAAGATCGCATCCTATGAATTTTTATCTCTAGATGACTCGAAAAAAATCTTTTAACCAAAAGTAGGATGGAGATTACAAAGAGTTTCTAATGCTTCATCATCAAAGTCATTATTGATTGATAGAGAATCAATATGAATATGTGTTTGAGTTTGACATTATTTAATACTCATGAACATACATGCAGAAATGATCGAAGGATTAAATTGTAAGGTAACTTACCACTAAAGGATATATTTGATATTTTCATCAAATTTTACATCTTTTAGATAGTTATGATATATTGCTAGATGTTAATTTTGACTTGTATATTTGATTAAATTAAAGAGTTTAATTCGATCGTCAATTAGAAAGGATTCTGATTGTTGAACTCAGATTAGCTCGATTAGACCTAAATGGGTTAGATTGGAGTTTAATCAAATTAAGTCAACTTACACTCAGACCTACTACTGGCTAGATATGGAACCTAATGGGTCACACATATAAAAAAATTGGCCAAGGACCTTTTAGATAAGATTGATTAGATTTTTGGATCCAATCAGGATTTTTGGTAAACATACTAGCATGTGTGGAAACCCTAGCTTTTTGAATCGGATTCAGATTTGATTCGAATCTTGCTTTTTGATCAAACCAAATTATGCCATGGGCTAATTGGGTTTAGATCTGGGTGTGGCAGCTATTAGATGGCACCACCTTGCCTTGTGGGGTGCCATTACCAAGAGTCCAAGTTTGATTGGACTCTAGGCGCACAAAAGAAGAGGGCATGCATGTATTCATGTGATCAGAAGGATGGAGTCCTTCTGGCTTGAGATTCAGATGCATGTGGTAGCTCCCATCATTCTCCATCCTCTGATACTTATCTCAAAGTATGAGATATATTTTTTCTAAAATTTATAGGGTGGAGAAAAAATTGGAATGAAGGAAACTCGTGTGGGCATGCGGTAACATCTTGCGACTCATCGCATAAGAAGAGACCTTCTGGCAGTAGAACTCTATTTAAATAGGGAAACATTTATTTGATAATGTTTTTTGTTTAAAACTTCCTTTCATGGATATTTATCTAAAATTTTTATAGATATATCTAATGGTCAACCGGATGCCAGAAACCCCTCTTCGCATGTGCATGCACGGTGATAAGAGAATTGCATGAAGAGATGCGAAAAGAAGTCCTTTTGAGGAGTTTCTTATTTCCTTATCAGGTGATCTAACATCAAAATTTGATCTTCTTTCCATGTGACAAATTGTGGAATTTTTTGAATTATGGAAGGTCGCCAAAAGCACCTCTTCATGCACATGCAACTGGGAGGAAGGTTGAATTGACATATCATTGATAAGAGTCCTTCTACTTGAAGGATCTCTTATTTTTGATATTAGATAAGGCATTTTAGATGGAGCATGTCCTTTCTTTTTGGCACCCCTCTGATGGCTATAAAAGGGGTTGCGCATTGGGTGTCCGATGCATTCAGAAAAGCTTTCCAGTTTTATCTCTCTGCTTCCCTTTCTTTCTTACAACCCATTCTAGTTTTAGGATAAGGCTTTGGCACTTAAGAAAAAGCCTAATCAATTCTAGACATGGGTGGGGAAGGTCGTAGAGGAAGAAATTCAGAAGTTCAAAGAAGATTTTAAAAGGGTTGAGTTAGGTTCTTCAAGAAATCTGATCGATACAAGGCTAGTCGAGTTCTAGGAGCTAGAACTCTTGAAGTAAGATTCAAGGAGCGCTGTTCTTGGATCAGTTTTCATATGGATCACCATTGAAAGGTGAACACTTAGGCACCTGATGGAAGCTCTGTTAAAATTAGGATGAGCACTATAGGTTTTCTTCTTATCCAAGTTTAATTTAATTATGCTTTGATTGTTATAGTCAAAGATTCTTGGGCATTAGGGTTTCGGTGCATCAGGTATTTTAAATAAAAATTTTAAATATCTAGCCCTTTCGCTACACTATCAAAACTCAACAGTGGTATCAGCGCCTATCTTAATTTATACAATCAAATGTTAGAATATTATCTTGATTATGATCAAGCTAAGGTTTTTAACTTGGTTCAAGTGGGTTAATGGTTGAACCCAATTGAACATCCAAATCTTAATATATCTTGGAAATATATTTAGATGCTTGAAGTAATGATTTTGGTCATGTTAATATATCTTAGAGATATGTTTAGTTGTATGAGATCATGATTATGATCATGATATATGATTAGATGTATTGATTTAATGATTAGTTGTCATAATTATTATAATACAACTATAATAGTGCATCGTTATGATTGGTTGAATTAGGATGTGTATGACACCATTAAAGCCCTCATAAAATCATATTAAGTCATAGTGTTATGAACTAGAAGCTAATCAATTTTTTGAATCGATTAATCAATCAGTGTCTAAGGAGTATTTCAAGTGCGGTGGTTCTTTAATTGGTTCTATTCACTGATCTGATCAATTTATTGGTGTCTAAGGAAAGCAATAGGGAAACCCCACCAATTTTAATACTTTTCTGGCTAATTGGATTAGTTTAAATCTTAAATAAAGATTGCTCAATATTTTGAACACTACATATGCCTCCTTCATGCCTAGCCAACATCCCGTCAAAAGATCATAGTAGGTTTGTTATGATATCCATAAGATTTGCTATGAAAATTGACGTAGGATTGTCTTGGTGCATATTATATAGTTTATGACATATTTAGATATGTTGCTTTTGTTAGATTTGTACCCTAAAAGCTAATTATTGGCTGACATATTTTATAATTTCAGGGCTTAAACTTGTACTTATAACTTTTTATTATCAATAAAAGACTTTTTCATTCCAATCATGTTTATGTGTTCATGATTTATTCTAGAAATTAACAAAGATGATTTTTATATATTCTTAAAGTGTTAAAATTTTTTGACATACATTAATTAGTGGTTAATTTTTAAATACTCTCGATCGAAGGATCGTCATAGAGGACAGTGATCAATCCATTCGAGATTGGTGCATAGTTCACCTTCCTTATGGGTAGATGAGTCTTGGGTCTGCAGTGTAAGGACACTAGGATGAGGGTACAGATGGTTGTTAGAGAATAACTTGCACTGAGCATGATCAATATGAAAAATCACATGGATATCTGCTCACTCATCAATGGTCTTCTCGATGCTGCAGTGGTATGAGTGGTCTTTTGACTTACGGTGTTATTGACTATTGCAGCGAGGCTACTGAGTTTGACTGAACATTCTCTTGGTCCCTAGCCATTCAGGTTCTTACTGTGTATATTGGCTTCAGTAGATTCAGATTCACTATTTGGAGTAAGATGCACCTAGATGAAATCTATCGATCTTGGTAGAAAAGGAGAAGTCCTATACAATTTGCGAGAATGAGTTTAGAAAGTCTTTGGCCAAAGTAAATGTAAATACTGAAAAAGAGTTTTCATGGTATTCATAAATAAACTCGAATCGAGCCAATCTAGCATATGACTAACAATGGGGTCTGACGAGTTTTCCATGATCTCCATCAAGTTGAGACTCACGATAGAAGGACTGAATCATATGATAACTGCATCTGGGGGTTCATACTTTCGTTCTACTGGGTTGCCACTATATACTACTAGATGTCACTGATAGATTGTGGGACTCATCAGGCATTGTCTTGATGATCAATAACCCTCGAAGGGTAGAATTGAAAATATTTCAATCCATCAAAAAGAGTTTCGATGATATTATGATGGAAATCATAATATATCTCACTACCAGATAGAGTGAAACCTATGGGGTCATACATTAAGGGATTTAATCTTGAATTTACCAATTAGGCTTATGAAGTTCTAATTGGGTTAGAGTTTATTAAAATCCTATTAGATTTAATAGAACCATGCTAGCATATGATTAAACCTAATTCTTATCGGGACTTCGATTGGATCAAGTCCATAGTCTTGAACCTAACTTAAATCTATTTGGATTCAATTGGGCTCTTAATTATAAGCCTAAGAGGATTTGATTAAGTCAATTAGTTGACTAAATTATCTTTTCATTATCTCTACATTATCTCCTAATTATCTCTAAGTAGTGTGTGGAATAGATGGAAAGAGTGGATGGCGCCTACCTCCCTTTTTGGTGGGACAATGGGGCACCAATCCCATGAATAATGCAAGAGGGGTCCACCCCTCTTGTGGCATGGCATGGAGGAGATAGAGAGAAGGGGTGTGTGCATGGAGGAGTGAGAGAGGGGCCACACCCCCTCTCATGTGCCAAGAAACCCTAAGGGGTGCCAAGTGTTGGTGCCCCATCTGCCTGCTGTTCTTGACATGAGGCATCTAATCAGATTTTCATATCTGATTGGGGTGCCCCATATACTTGCCTAAAGGGAAGTTTGATTTTATTTAGAAAAAATCAGATTAAAAGGGTAAAATTTTTTATGAGATAAGAATGTACCTTTTTAAGTTAATTAGATTCTTCTTTTGAGTCAAGGTAGAGCCTATATAAAGAGAAGATCACTTAGGATTTCTAGTTAGTTGAATTTTATGAAACAAAAACTCTCCCTCTTCCTTCTCCAAGTTTCCCCTCCTCTCTCTTCTCTTTCCCATGCCCAAGGGTTGGGCGTCCTACTTTTCTACATGCCAAGTTGAGATGATCTTCTTCCATAGTGAAGAAAAAAGAGTGGAAGGCTGCAGATCAAGGAGTTGATTCATAGTTTAGATCAAGGAGTTGATTGAGTTTCTAAAGACTGAGATTCTACTTGGAGAAAAAAAATCTATTATGAAAAGATCGATTCAAGATTGATTCCGATGGATATCCATAGAGGTCAGACACGTGTGCGACTCGAAAAACTTCAAATCAGAAATCATCAGTTGCGGTGAATTTCTATCCATGCTAAGATATTGGGATTTAATCTCATACTTATTTTAATTTTTAGATCACATGTATGTCTTTTCTTTTGGGCTTGGATAGGATTAGATAAGATCTAATACATATGGGGTTAAAGGGTTTAACCTGTTTGTTTTTCCACAACAATCAAAAAGAGTTTTGAAATCTATACATGCACCCTATCCAACTTTCTAACAATGGTATCAGAGCTACTGATTTGTAAAGACATATATGATCTAATTTTTATCTTAGATCTAAAATTTTTAATAATTTAAAATTAATCTTGTGCTGATATAAGGTTGTCCTAGTATAGGATTTATCTCCTATATTGTAAACGTTGTCCTAGCACAAGATTGATCGATTTTAAAAACTATTTTCAAAGTAATTAAATCAATCTTTTAGATATAAAAATTTACATATGTTATATGTCTAATTTTATAATTAGATTTAAAATTAGAATGATTAAAAGTTCATATCAAACTAGTATAAGGTTGTCCTGGTATAGGGTTTATCCCCTATATTGAAAAGATTGTCTAGTTTGATGCGAATCGATTTTTGAAAAAATATTTTTAAAATATTTTAATCATTATTTTAGATCTGATTTTATATATATTTGATATATGTAATTTTAGTTTTAGATCTAAAATTTAATGTATATGTGATGCATGTTTTAATTTAGATCTGAGACTACATATATATGATATATGATATTAGGTTTACATCTGAAACAGTTTTAAAATCATAAGCCACTAATGCATGCAATAAAATATAATCTAAAAATTATTTTTGAATCTGAAATTATATTATTGCAGTGGGTATGGGTTGATCAAATTAGGTCTAATGATCAAACTACAATTAAGATCAAATTGATTAGATCAGGCTAGAATCCATTATCAATTTTGAGTAATTGATTGAACCTAATCGATAGTTGATTAGGATTAGGTCAAAAGCACTCAAAATTGAGTTTAGTTGTAGCTAATCGCATCGATTCATATTTTGATGTGAGTTGATTGACTCAAGATCAAATTTGGCTCAGTGATTTGGATCTATTTCAATAGGTTAACCTGATCCATTCTAATCGATCAATTTGGTGTCTAAGGCAAGTATTTAGATGGTGGTTATTTAATTGGTTCCATTGTTTAATCTAACCAATTTTGATTGGTGTCTAAGGAAAGCAATGGGGGGACTCCCACTCATCTTAACTTACCTGGCTATCTTGGAAGATTCAATTTCGTGTTAGGTTACTTGTTGACTCAAGTTTCTCAATACCGACTAGGTTGGTTAGACATGTTGACAGCTGACCTGAATTTGATCAGTCGGATATCAGATCTGCTGATTTAGAAGAGACCTAAACCTAAAATCTTCTCACTAAATATTAAGTCTAGAGGTCTTATATCATTGTTGAGATGTGGGTGCCTTCCTGATGTTGATCATTCTCGACTGGTTACAGTGGTTCGGTTGCATCGAAAAGGTACAATCACTCTATTGATATTTGATGTCCCAAGATAGAGATAGGGTTGGACCCAATAATTATTTGGTGAGGGTCCCAATGATAGCTTTGTACTTGCTAGTGAATGATGGGTTTGATTTAACAAAGAAATATGCCAATAACTATTAGATGAGGCCACAAGACTTAGAGATCAAACCCACTGCATCTTGCTTAGTGAAGCAATGGACAAAGTGTTGTCTACTCATTGATCTGTACTCATCAATAACTATTAGGTGAGATGTATATAGATTAATGGGACTATTGAACCCACTTGAAATCGATCGCATATAGGTTTTCATTTTTCTACCTGAGGAGTGTGGGAGATTCGAGAAAATAGTGGGAGCCTTTATTTATTTTTAAAGTTTCTATAACAAATATTTTTATAAGTATAAATATCTAACTAGAAACTATTCTCTCTGTAGATAACCATATCAAGTTTCAATATCCTTTAGCCCGTATCCTCGATATCAATAGGTTGATCAGTATGAATTATAAAGACTGACTCCAGGATCTGAGAATCATTCTTAGCTCTGAGAAACTCACCCATGTCCTTGATCAGGATGCGCCTGTGTTACCTACTCATCCATCCCCTAATCATCGAGTTGCACATGAGAAGTAGATGGATGAAGATAATAAGACAAAGTGTTACATTTTAGCATCCATGTCCAATGATCTTCAGCAACAGTATGAAGACATGAGGACTGTAAGAGAGATACTGACTCACTTGCAAGAGTTGTATGATTAGTAGAGTCGCACAGCTTGCTTTGAGGTCTCTTGAAGACTTTTCAGAGCGAAGATGCATGATGGACAGTCTGTCAATGATCATTGTTTGATAATGATTAAAGATATTGAGGAGCTTCAGAAGCTCGACATGAACATGGATAAAAAATTACAGATGGATCTGATCCTCCCGTCTCTTCCTCATTTGTATGGACAGTTCATCATGAACTACCATATGAACAAAATCGATAGCACTTTATCTGAGTTATTGAATATGCTGGTAACAGTAGAGGGCACCTTAAAAGGTTCAAGGGGTACAGTTCTGGCTATGGAGCGGATTTTCTCCAAAAGAGAGTCTTCTTTTAAGAAGAAGAAAAAGCCTACGAAGAAGCAGAAGAACGAGTCCAAGCCCAAGGAGCAGGTTTTGAAAAAGACTAATGATAAGGAAAAGTATTTTCATTGCAACGTCAAAGGCCAGTGGAGGAGAAATTGTCTGGCCTACCTAATGACTGTCAAGAGCAGAAAGAAGGATGGGCCTTCTGAAGATACATCTGATATGCTCATTATTAAAACTAATCTAACGATTTTCTCTTCTTCTAGTTGGATTCTAGATTCTGGATTAAGTGCTCATTTGTGCACTTTTATATAGGATCTTGAAGAAGTGAGAAAGCTGAGGGAAGGCGAGATCACTCTCTAGATCGACAATGGAGAAAGGGTTGCTGCTGTGGCCATCGAGACCTACCCACTCGACTACTGTTAAGACTTGGTTTAATTTTAAAAGACTACTTTTATGTATCTGTAGTCAGTAGAAATTTGATTTTCATATTTATCCTGGCATAGAATAATTATAATTTTTATTTCAAAAAAGATATATGTTCAATTTATTTTGAAAATAAAATTATTGCACATACTTTCTTGATTGACGATCTTTATCATTTGCATATAGAACACTACAACAAAATAGATTATTAGTTGTTGGTGCAAAAATCTGCTTGCGCCGGAGAAGCTGGAGTCGGGGAAGTCGCGGTCGCCGTCGGGACCTGCAAAGGAAGTCTAAACCAGAGGTGGGGTTGCTCTGGCAAGACCCTCCGACGCTCAAGTCAGTTCTCTGCCTCAACAAGAATGGAGTACTCGAACGGAGAATTTAGCAGAGTTTTGAGATAAGAAATGAGCTTAAAGAATAACATATCTGGGTCACCCTTTTATAGGCGGAGGAGGCAAAGGATTGATGGCGACATTTGTAACCGCCTGGTAGCGGGCCGCCCATGGTCAGGGGAATTGATTGCGAAAGATAGTGGGGTAGACCCGTGGCTATCGCCATAGCCTGCCACGTAGGGCCTGTTGTAGGTAGTGGGGCGGTGTCCGTTGCCGCCAGTTGTCAGCGAGTAGTGGGATCGTGCAGCACCTGCCACAGGGAGCGGAGCAGAATCGTGGCCATTGTACAGCCTGTCAGAGAGTAGTGGGTCCGTCGCAGGGGGTGGTGGAGCTGCGCGGAATCTGCCAGAGGAAGTGGAACAGGTCCATGGCTGTTATTGTTATCTGCCAAGGGACGCGGATCTGTTGATCAAGGCTCGGTAGTGGTCGGAGTTCGGCCTTTGCAGGAGTTCGGGAGGAGTCCCCCCTTTGGTTGAGGTCGTGGGTGGAGTCCGGTTCCAGTAGCCGATACTGAGGTCGGAGACTGAGGTCGGAGCCTGGCTCTCGTAGGAGTCCGGGTGGAACCCTCTCGGAGCCGAAGTTGCAGGTGGAACCTGGCTCCCGTAGGAGTCCGGACGGAGCCGCCCTGCTCCTGATGGAGGAGCCCGATTCCCATGGGAGTCCGGACGAAGCCGCCCTGCTACTGATGGAGGAGCTCGGCTCCCATAGGAGTCCGGGCGAAGCCGTTCTGCTATCGATGGAGGAGCCCGGCTCCCGTAGGAGTCCGGGCGGAGCCGTTCTGCTGTCGATGAAAGAGCCCAGCTCCCGTAGGAGTCCGAGCGGAGCCGTTCTGCTGTCGATGGAGGAGCCCGGCTCCCGTAGGAGTCCGGGCGGAGCCGTTCTGCTGAGGATGGAGGAGCCCGGCTCCCGTAAGAGTCCGGGCGGAGCCGTTCTGCTGAGGATTTCGGCTGCAGGTATTTTATACCCAACACCAGTCCCCCTACTTTCGAGTTTGAATTTCAAGCGAAGGAAGTACACACAGAGAGAGATGTGCGCAGTCGGAATTGCCCCTTCGAACCTTGCGCACCGCCGCCCCCATTTAATGCGCGCACGTCAGAGTCCGTTTTTCGGTGAAGGTGACTTGAAAAGTCTTTTCGGAACCCCCATTGAAACGCGATCCCAAGCATCGCTTTGCGAGAATTTGTGAGCGGTCAAACCTCGATGGCGGTGAAGGGGATAAGTGCGCCACGCGGCACACACCAGTTGGCCCAGGAATACCCACCGTCATAACTGCGCCAGGATCCATCGGCTATTTAAACCCCTCGGTCCCTTCGCGATTTCAATCCTGTTGCTGTTCTTTCATCTGAGAGTCTTGCTTCTCTCGCCCCAGTCCCTGTCTTCTTCCCTCACCATGTTCTCTACTCGTGGGGCTGTTCTTGAGGGAACCTTTAGGGTTTGGAGAAAGGTGAGGAGGAGAATGGCGGCCGGTGAGAATCTCCGTCGTGCCAAAGGGAGCTCAAGGAAGAATTCCTTCAACAACAGGGGTTTAATAACGGGGGCTGTCGGTGAAGCTATTCTGCCCGCGAATCTCGGGGCAGCAAGGCGGGATGATACCGGTCAAGGGGGCAGAATAGACGTCATAAGCCATGACAGGATCCTTGACGCCGTCGGGGCCGAGAGACCAGAGGCGGTCGGCGTCGACGGTGGGGCAGTAGAACTTGTTGCGGGGACGGTGGAAGTAACGCATGCCGACCTTGCCGGAGCGTCTCGAGTGGCGGCCGTCGTGGTGCATTCGGAGATGAGGCATATCTCTGGTGTTCCAACCGCTCCTGAAGTGGCTACGGTTCTTCTTTAAACAGGTCTTCGCTACTGCCGCCGTTACCCCCACCGCCTCCGGAGATCTATCCCACCCCTTTTCCGCTAAGGTTGGGACTTCGAGAACAGAATGAGGCAAGATGGGGCGAGAGCTGTTATACGCACTGAAGAATGTGACTGAGAAGGATAAAGACGGAGTTCGTAGCTCGGAGTGGCCTCCGGTTCGTCCTGCCCGAACCGTGCTCGCGATATTTGCGATGACGTGTATCTTCTTTTTTCCTGACCCATCGGGTCCTGTAACGTGTACTTTTGTTAAATGAAAAAGTGATTTCAATACCTTGTTTGCATCTTGTGTTAAATAGTTGTCTGCCGAACTTCCTCATTTTCCTTTCCTTCTCTTTGTCTGTGTTACGTCGTTCCCAGGTCGTCGGCGACCTTTTCAGTTCATGTGGGGTCGTCATTCGCCGAGCTTCTTTTCGGCTTTTATGTCGTTCGGAGATACCCACTTGTCAGGTTTACTTGGATTTTTCTCCGCTGAAGTCGGAGCTAAGTTCGGCTCCCTTGATAGTCCGAACGGAGAAGCCCTCCGGAAGTTGGAGTAGCTCGGTTCTCGTAAGAGCCAGGGCAAAGTTTTTCTGCAATAAAAGTCATAAGTAAAGTCCGACTTCCGTAGAAGTCCGGGCGGAGTTGTCCTGTAGCTGATGTTGGCGGCGGAGCCCGGCTCCCATAGGAGTCCGGATGAAGTCTTCTTTGGCGTAGGGACCCGGCTCCCGTAGGAGTCCGGGCGAAGTCTTTTTTGCGGCGGAACCCGGCTCCCGTAGGAGTCCGGGTGAAGTCTTCTTGGCGGCGGAACCCGGCTCCCGTAGGAGTCCGGGCGAAGTCTTCTTGGCGTAGGGACCCGGCTCCCGTAGGAGTCCGGGTGAAGTCTTTTTTGTGGTGGAACCCGGCTCCCGTAGGAGTCTGGGTGAAGTCTTCTTGGCGGCGGAACCCGGCTCCCGTAGGAGTCCGGGTGAAGTCTTCTTGGCGGTGGAACCTGGCTCCCGTAGGAGTCCGGGTGAAGTCTTCTTGGCGGCGGAACCCGGCTCCCGTAGGAGTCCGGGTGAAGTCTTCTTTGCGGCGGAACCTGGCTCCCGTAGGAGTCCGGGTGAAGTCTTCTTGGCGGCGGAACCCGGCTCCCGTAGGAGTCCGGGTGAAGTCTTCTTGGCGGTGGAACCCGGCTCCCGTAGGAGTCCGGGTGAAGTCTTCTTGGCGGCAGAACCCGGCTCCCGTAGGAGTCCGGGCGAAGTCTTCTTGGCGGCGGAACCCGGCTCCCGTAGGAGTCCGGGCGAAGTCTTCTTGGCGTAGGGACCCGGCTCCCGTAGGAGTCCGGGCGAAGTCTTTTTTGCGGCGGAACCCAGCTCCCGTAGGAGTCCGGGTGAAGTCTTCTTGGCGGCGGAACCCGGCTCCCGTAGGAGTCCGGGTGAAGTCTCCTTGGCGTAGGGACCCAGCTCCCGTAGGAGTCCGGGTGAAGTCTTTTTTGCGGTGGAACCCAGCTCCCGTAGGAGTCCGAGTGAAGTCTTTTTGGCGACGGAACCCGGCTCCCGTAGGAGTCCGGGTGAAGTCTTCTTGGCGTAGGGACCCGGCTCCCGTAGGAGTCCGGGCGAAGTCTTTTTTGCGGCGGAACCCGGCTCCCGTAGGAGTCCGGGTGAAGTCTTCTTGGCGGCGGAACCCGGCTCCCGTAGGAGTCCAGGTGAAGTCTTCTTGGCGCAAGGACCCGACTCCCATAGGAGTCCGGGCGAAGTCTTTTTTGCGGTGGAACCCGGCTCCCGTAGGAGTCCGGGTGAAGTCTTCTTAGCGGCGGAACCCGACTCCCGTAGGAGTCCGGGTGAAGTCTTCTTGGCGGCGGAACCCGGCTCCCGTAGGAGTCCGGGTGAAGTCTTCTTGGCGGCGGAACCCGGCTCCCGTAGGAGTCCGGGTGAAG
Source organism: Elaeis guineensis (assembly GCF_000442705.2). Lineage (NCBI taxonomy): Eukaryota > Viridiplantae > Streptophyta > Magnoliopsida > Arecales > Arecaceae > Elaeis > Elaeis guineensis. The sequence goes on from NC_025994.2 coordinate 46,074,655, forward strand.
TCTTCTTGGCGGCGGAACCCGGCTCCCGTAGGAGTCCGGGCGAAGTCTTCTTGGCATAGGGACCCGGCTCCCGTAGGAGTCCGGGTGAATTCTTTTTGGCGTAGGGACCCGGCTCCCATAGGAGTCCGGGTCTTCCACTTTGCTCATGTCAGGACGAAGTTCTCCTCCTGTTCCTGACAGGGCTGCGGGGGCACATTAGGGCGTTGCGAGGCCTCTCCCCCCATCCGGTCTAAAAGAACCGGGCCTTCGACTTTGCTCGAGTTAGAGCGAGGTTCTCCTCCTGTCCCTAACAGGGCTGTGGGGGCACATATGGGCGTTGCAAGGCCTCTCCCCCCATCCGGTCTAAAAGAACCGGGCCTTCGACTTTGCTCGAGTTAGGGCGAGGTTCTCCTCCTGTCCCTAACAAGGCTGTGGGGGCACATATGGGCGTTGCAAGGCCTCTCCCCCCCATCCGGTCTAAAAGAACCGGGCCTTCGACTTTGCTCAAGTTAGGGCGAGGTTCTCCTCCTGTCCCTAACAGGGCTGTGGGGGCACATATGGGCGTTGCAAGGCCTCTCCCCCCATCCGGTCTAAAAGAACCGGGCCTTCGACGCCGCGATGTTGAAGCGGTTGACGTAGGCCCAGATGGACTCCCCCTCCCTCTGCTTGATGTTGATGAGGGACTCCGAACCTTTCCGGGGACGCCGGCTGCTGACAAAATGGGCCACGAATTGGTGGCTCATTTGATCGAAGGAGAATATGGTACCTGACTTCAGAGTCGAGTACCAGTTCCTTGCTGCTCCCTTCAAAGTAGACGGGAAAGTCCGGCATAAGATGGCGTCGGGAGCACCATGAAGCAGCATCATCGTTCGGAAGGCCTCCAGATGGTCCATCGGGTCCGACGTCCCGTCGTAGCTTTCAAACTGGGGGAGCTTGAAATTCGGCGGGATCGGTTCCTGCATAATCATTTGGGAGAAGGGAGGGTCAGTGCAGATATCCTCACCATAAGCGGGAGGCGCATGGCGGAGTTCTTCGATCCGTCGGTTCATCTCCTGGAGCCTCCGGTCCAGGAAGTCCTCTCGACTCCGAGTCTCGAGGGTCCTTTGGCAGAACGGGGGCAGGGATCTCCCAGGGGTGGAGTCGTGGTCCGATTGAGGGCTCTCTACCCTCGGATTCGCCTTCCCAGGAAGGACGGGGGGGCTGGCCAGGTGGCCCGCCCCACCGCCGGGTTCTGGCATTCCGGAGATGCCCCCTCCAGATGCGCCGACGCCTGCGGCTGCTGCTGCTGTATTGCTTGTACGGCCTCGACGAGGCCTTTGACCTGCTGCGCCAGCAAGTCAAACTGCTCCGCGCCGACCGCCGCCGCCGGAGGGGGAGGAGGAGGAGGCTGAGAAATGGGAGGGGAGGCCGGAGCCTGAGATCTGGCCGCGGAGGCCATGGACCGCTGGGTGGATGCCTTGCACGGAGGCATCGAGTGTCGATCTCGCGGGGGAGGATTAGGAGTGGATGACGGAGAGATGGCCGGAAGCGGGTTCGTTGAGCGCTCCTTCAAGAACAAGGGTGCCGCGAAGACACAGGCCCCTTCCTCTAGCGCCAATCCTGTTGGTGCAAAAATCTGCTTGCGCCGGAGAAGCTGGAGTCGGGGAAGTCGCGGTCGCCGCCGGGACCTGCAAAGGAAGTCTAAACCGGAGGTGGGGTTGCTCCGGCAAGACCCTCCGACGCTCAAGTCAGTTCTCTGCCTCAACAAGAATGGAGTGCTCGAACGGAGAATTTAGCAGAGTTTGGAGATAAGAAATGAGCTTAAAGAATAACATATCTGGGTCTCCCTTTTATAGGCGGAGGAGGCAAAGGATTGATGGCGACATTTGTAACCGCCTGGTAGCGGGCCGCCCATGGTCAGGGGAATTGATTGCGAAAGATAGTGGGGTAGACCCGTGGCTATCGCCATAGCCTGCCACGTAGGGCCTGTTGTAGGTAGTGGGGCGGCATCCGTTGCCGCCAGTTGTCAGCGAGTAGTGGGATCGTGCAGCACCTGCCACAGGGAGCGGAGCAGAATCGTGGCCATTGTACAGCCTGTCAGAGAGTAGTGGGTCCGTCGCAGGGGGTGGTGGAGCCGCACGGAATCTGCCACAGGAAGTGGAACAGGTCCATGACTGTTATTGTTATCTGCCAAGGGACGCGGATCTGTTGATCAAGGCTCGGTAGTGGTCGGAGTTTGGCCTTTGCAGGAGTCCGGGAGGAGTCCCCCCTTTGGTTGAGGTCGTGGGTGGAGTCCGGTTCCAGTAGCCGATACTGAGGTCGGAGACTGAGGTCGGAGCCTGGCTCCCGTAGGAGTCCGGGTGGAACCCTCTCGGAGCCGAAGTTACAGGTGGAACCTGGCTCCCGTAGGAGTCCGGACGGAGCCGCCCTGCTCCTGATGGAGGAGCCCGGCTCCCATGGGAGTCCGGACAGAGCCGCCCTGCTACTGATGGAGGAGCCCGGCTCCCATAGGAGTCCAGGCGAAGCCGTTCTGCTGTCGATGGAGGAGCCCGGCTCCCGTAGGAGTCCGGGCGGAGCCGTTCTGCTGTCGATGGAGGAGCCCGGCTCCCGTAGGAGTCCGGGCGGAGCCGTTCTGCTGAGGATGGAGGAGCCCGGCTCCCGTAGGAGTTCGGGCGGAGCCGTTCTGCTGAGGATTTCGGCTGCGGGTATTTTATACCCAACATTAGTGATAAAAATTTTTTATCAGTAATAATCTATTTTCATCGCTAATAATTATTAACGATAAAATATTTATTACTAATTATTCATCATAAATAATCACGTCATTGATAATATTTTATGATGAAAAAAATATTTCATCACTAATAAATGGTATTTATGATGAATATTTTTTATCATTAAAATATTTTTATCGAAAAATTTTAATCATCAAAAAAAGTATTTGCAATGAATTATAATGTCGCTAAAAAATAAAATATTAATAGCGATGTAAATTTTTTCATCACTATTAATTTAATTAAAATATGTTTTGAAATAAAATTTTAAAAATTTTTAGCAACAAAAAATTTTCATCGCAAAAAATATTTTTTGCAATGAAAATTTTTCATCACTATTAATTTAATAAAAAAAATTTTAGAAAATAAAATTAAATAATATTAGTGATAAAAATCTTAAATCATAAATAAGGTAATTTTTGATAAAAATTTTCATCATTAATAATTATTTATGATGAATAATTATTCATCACTATTAGTTATATATAAAATTTTAATAATTTTATATTTACTAAAAAAACTAAATTATCATACTAAAATATTTTTGGTGACTTATATTTTGTCAAAAATAATTTCATCTTTAATAATTTAATTATATTTTTTTAAAAAAATAATTTATGAATATATTTTTTAATTTATATCTATAATATTTTTTATAAATTAAAAAAAAATAAAATAAAAAATTTATACAATAAATAGATAAATAAATTTTATTATTTAATTATATTAAATTAAAATTATAAAAGATTTCAAATAAAAATAAAAAAGTACATGAAGAAGTCGTCAAGTATCGGTATCTAGAGAACGAGCTGGGGAAGGAGAGTGCTTGAAAGAGTTCGAACCGACCTGCTGTTGCCTTATCAGCTATATCGTCTACTTCATCTATGCCATCCACTCTATCATCTGGATCTGAAGCTGCAGATACTCTTCGATGCGTGCAGCCAACTCCTGAGCTCGCTGCTCAGCCTGCTGCTGATCCACAACAGCCTGTCTCTGCACTTCCATCAGTCGAGCCTCGCACGCAGAATGAATGTCAGTCCTAGATGAGCATGATGATGAGGGAGCAGTGATCCCACACCCTAGACCCCTAACATAATAGGATCTCATACCAAGCAGCTGATCACATATCTCATCATCAGTGGGTGCAGTCGAACCCTCAGAGATAGGCTGGAATCTCATGTTTGTCGTACGGTCCTAAAAATTAAAGTTATAGTTATTTTAATTTTGTAATAAAAATCAGACTGTGAATAAAAAAATAATTAAAAAAACTTACAAAGAGCTCCTGGCTCCCCGTTGTCCACTCCCCTGATCGTCGCTGGTGGATTCGCTGGTAGATATCGATCCTACCAAGAAGCTCGCCACTCTCAGCATCTCTATGTAATTTGAGAATTAATTAAATTTTTTTTAAATAATTATAGAATTATATGCTAATTAAAAATTTAAAATTATCTACCATGTGCTCCATGTGACGAATGAACGACCTCAAACCCCCACAATATGGTACGGTCTTTCTCATCCGATTTACAGTGTTCTGAGCACATCTTTTCTGTATAGTTACCAGTTAAATTAGTAGATAATAAATTTAATTTAAGAATAAATAATTCAATCATTTAATTCTAAAAAAAAAGAAGTTTGGATGTGTAACCTGATATGTCGGATCCTCGTAATGCCGGCATATGACAGTCCAGTCATCCATAGTGATGCTATTATAGGGCTGCTGTCGCATTGCCTCCTCCCCATGATCCTGCACCACATGGTACCAATGAAGATGCATGTGATGGCGATAATCTTTGAAATACAATGATAAATGAGTATCCATGGCTCACCTCACACGATCCTCTTCAAAATTAATGATATCGAATACACCCTGCTAATAATAAATATTAAAAAAATACTATACAAATTAAATATTCATAATATAATTTATTTTATCTATAAGTGGATGTATAAAATCTCTCTCTGAGCTGGTAGAATGAGACGTCAATCAAAGAGAGTCACTGAGGCATAGCTGCGGCATATGATGCCAACTCAATCTGCCACAGCTCGCACCATCCCCTAATAGGCTTGGTGTAGCTGGCTGGTATCTCGATTTGGAGATGCTATCCCAAGTGCTTGCATCTCCAATGCTCTAGAGCGAGATTCTCCGATGGACCTTACCCTCACCTCACTACAGATGAAGACTGGCCTGAAACAACAATAAATAAATCATTAGTATGATAGCTATCCAAATAAAAGAATCAAATTTTATTATATAAAAAGTATATAATACCACTCGGGCCCATCTCACTCGGGCCCACCTCACTAGGACCCGCCTCATTAGGACCCACCTCACTGGGACCTGCCAGTGCAGGACCCTCTGACAATAGAGCCGGTGCGGCAATGGAGATCGATGAAGGTGCCTCAACCTCCAGGCTAGACTGTGAACATGAACATCATCGTCTGTCTCCTGATGCCATATCTACAATAATTGATATATAAATAAATATAATATTGAATAATAATAATAATAAATAAATAATATTCTAATGAATACAATTATATCACATACCATTATTGCAAGAAAAGATTGAATGAAGAATATAGATCTACTCATCAATATTCGTATCTTCCTCGATGTGTAGATCCTCCTCCGAATTATAATAATCGATATATGTGTCATCTTCTATCTCATCATCATTTATGAACTGATCATCATCCTCCGACTCATCAAGATTAAATACAAAATCAGCTTCAACTTTATTGGATAGCAGATCAACCTTATTCAGAGGTACCGTTACAATTCTTCATCAACCAAAAGCTCGGCTAATGTTTGTTCTTCTTGCTGAAAAGCTTCCTCTTCATATAAATCTGAATTTTCATTCATCTCTAATTAGATTGGTATGTCATATACACCTCTAGATATTATTTTTTGTACAACATGTCAATTATCTCAATACTTTAGATCCTTTAAATATATTACTTGTTTTGCTTGAGTTGCTAATATATACGGCTCATTTTGGTACCATGTTCGTGTGAAATTTATACTGATAAAGTATGAATCGATATGAATATCGATCTTTTTATTACTAATATTCCACCATTCATACTAAAATAAGAATACAGAATTACTGGACCCATACTTTAGTTCTATGATATCTACTAGTATACCATAATAATCAATCTCTTCTTCTCCTTCATATCCTGTTGTAGCAATCTGACTATTCTGGATCCGTCGTTACATCTCAAGCTTTCTTGTGTGAAATCTCATTCTTCTAATGATACAGGATACGTAGTGATTAACCCTTCGATCAAGACCACATGCTAAATCGTACAACTCATCGATCACACCTATTTTTTTATTGAAATACTTATGTTTCATTTACATCATAACATAAAAAATTATATTTATTCAAATAATATTATTTATAATTAAATAAATAATGTATGACTAATGCAACTTACAAGATCATCAAACTATTTTGCAAATTCTCTTCTATATCAATCATTGGCATCCGTATTATTCTCTCTACATAGTATACTCTTATGCTTACTGCAACAAGTTATGATTTTTAATTTTATATCGATATAAAAAATTTATTTAAAATATTAAATAATATGTTAAGATGGTATTTACTCAATAAAATCTTTAATTTCTTCATAATTATTTAGAATGTAAAAGTATGCCTTGGATAGCTCATTCACATTCATAAATTCATATCTCCTTGCACTAATAGATCGAACCATTTGTTTAAATATAGACAACATCGGTTCATTATCACTCCATTCACGGTCTACATTACGATCTGTACGATTAAATTTTATTTCGATATCATCAAGATACATCGAGCAGAATGTGACATATTTCGTAGCTACATATGCTTCCATTACAGACCTTTCCGACCTTACTTTATTGCGCACATACTTTTTTAAGGTACACAAGAATCTATAAATTAAAATAAATTAAAATTTTAAAAATATATTTATATCTTATAATTGATATGACAAAGTGCGTATAATTTTTTTATCTTTCAATAGGATACATCCATCGATAATGTACCGATCCGGCTAAAAGAGCTTCTTTTGGAAGATGAACAGCTAGATGCACTATAACATCAAAAAATGATAGTGAAATTTTTTTTTCGAACTTACAAAGACTGAGTACGATATCCTTCTCTGATCTCTCAAGTAAGTTAATCTTCAATTTTTGACAATATAGTTCTCGAAAAAATACTCCCAACTTAATCAATGCAGTTTGAACATCACCACCCAAATAACCACGCATGACCACAGGAAACAAATATTGCATCATCATATGAGAGTCATGACTTTTCATGCTAGAGATATTATCGTCGTTGTTCCCAATACCCCACGATACATTTGAAACATATGCATCAGAAAACTTTACGATTTTGAACCATTGACAGAAATTCTTCTTTTCTTCACCAAACAGGGAATAATATGCAGGTGGCATAAAAAATCTCTCACCTTGATGAACTAAATACAACTCCGATCAGATTTCTATTTCTTATAAATCAAGGTGAGCTTTTGTACCATCTTTTATTTTTTCTAGGATGTGTAATACAGTACCGATGATATTATCATAAATATTTTTTTAATATGCATTACATCCAGATTATGATGAAGTAGTAGCAGCTTCTAATGTGGTAGTTTGAAAAAGATGCTTCGCTTCATCCAATTCAGCTCAACTTCAGTATGCTTCCGCTTGTGAGTACCCGATATTTTTTTTTAAATTAGATGTTTTCAATGACTTCAAGTTGTTCTAAAATTTTTGCTCCACTTAACTCCTTAGTTGGGGGATATCAGTCAGACTTACCATCAAATATTGGTTGTTGCTCCTAGATTGATTTTGATGATTACAAAGCAGATTGAAGGGATACAAATAATTTTAAAATGAAAAAGTCCTTATGCTCTTCAAGGGCAAAATTGTAATTTCATTGAAATCCTGATTTGATAGTACCATTTGGTAGAACAAATGATTTGAAATCTATTGGTGAAAATTTCATTGTGTTTGGACTTATATTCTTGAAGTTATGAAGGTTTGAAGTGCATGAGTCGACTCATGAGTCAACTCATGGCACTGTGAGCTGATTGGCATGCAAAAGTTCTCCTTGGCATGCTAGTTTTCTGGCTTGGCACGACCTGTGAGTCGACTCATGAGTCGACCCACAGGCATGAGTCGACTCATGAGTCGACCCCTGCTAATTTGAGCCAAGAAATTCCAGAAAAGCATTCTCTAGTTTTTGCAACAGAGGTCGACTCATGAGTCGACCCCTGAAGCATGAGTCGACTCATGAGTCGACCCCTGCGACGGGAAATGTCAGCAACGGCTATTTTTTTGTCCGTTTTAATTGCCATTTATGCTTCCTAAAAATTCTCTAACGGCTCTTTATCTACCTAAATTGTTTTCTCTTGCTTCTAATGCTACAAAATGCTTTAAATGGTGAAAGAAATTGCAGATTAAATAGCGGATCAAATGTGAAATCAAAAGAGACGAGGAGCAGAGAAAGAGAGAGAAGAACAGAAGAAAGGATCCGAAATTTGCAAGAAAAAGCCTGAGATCAACGTAAAATCCAAAAAGAAAAAGAGAGAGGATCCATAATATACCAGAGAGATTGTGAAAGAGAAAAGCAAGATCTTTCAAGGAGAGAATTCTTCACGCCTATTGTTTCAACCTTGATCTAGAGATCGTTCAAAGCTTTCAAGAGATCTTCAATCAACAATCAATCTCTTCTCAAGCATTCAAGCGTTCATCCACTTTGAGAAAATCCAAAAAAGGGGTTCTTCATTCGAGTAAAGCTTTTATTGTTATATTCGCTCATTTAAAAGAGCTGTTATTATATTAATCTGTGCTCAAAATTTTCTAACTCTTTGTGAGTTTTTGTTCTTATTTTTGGAGGATTTCCAAAACAAGAAAAAATTGATCCGAACCTGAAATCAGAGTGTTTTGGGTTTACTTGTACCCGAGAAACAAGTGATCTAGCTTGGGATAGCTAGTGTCGGAGTTTCCGACGTTTTGTATTCGGGTTGAATACAAAGGATAGTGGATTGAAATTCCCAAGTAGGATCTTGGGGAGTGGATGTAGGTGCAAAGTTAGCACCGAACCACTATAAATCCTTGTGTTTGTGGTGTGCTTTATCGCTTCACTTTATTTCTTTATTATATTCTTGCATTCCTGCTTTAGGTAATTTATATTGAATTAAAGTCTTTGCTTTGATCTTCATAAGTAATCTGTTGGGCTTAAAATTTTTAGAAACCCAATTCACCCCCCCTCTTGGGTTGCATTGCTGGGCAACAAGTGGTATCAGAGCCGGTGCTCTAGCCCTTCTTTGATCTAATAATCAAAGAGCCAAAGATCTATGGCAACCCATGTTGGTACTTCTCTAGCCGAGGGGCAATCAACAAACCGACCTCCACTTTTCAATGGGTCTAATTACACCTATTGGAAAGCTCGGATGAAGATTTTCATACAAGCACTCGACTATGATATGTGGAGTATCATAGTGAATGGTCCTCACACACCCACCAAGATTATAGATAGTGAGGAGTCAACCAAACCCGAGAAAGAATGGGATGAGGTTGACAAGAAATTGGCACAATTAAATGCCAAAGCCATGAATGTTCTTTATTGTGCACTAGATGCAAGTGAATTTAATCGCATTTCTACTAGAGCATGATGAGTCCATAACTGCTATGTTTACTCGTTTTACTGATATAATCAATGGTTTAAAGAGTCTTGGCAAATCTTATACTAACAGTAAACTTGTAAGAAAGATTCTCAGGTCACTGCCAAGAACTTGGGAAGCCAAGGTGACTGCCATCCAAGAAGCAAAGGACTTGAACACTCTACCTCTAGAAGAGCTTCTTGGATCCTTGATGACTCATGAACTTAGCATGAAGCAACATCAAGAGGATGAAGTCAAAAAGAAAAGAACCATTGCCCTCAAATCCACAACTTCGCCTGATTATGAAACGGATGACTCTGAAGATGAAGATCAGGATGAAGAGATGGCTCTCATCACCCGAAAATTTAAGAAGTTTCTAAAAAAAAGGAAACAGGGGATGAGAAAGAAATTCACAAAAGAGGATCAAAGCAAAGAAAAGGAGAAAGATCAACCCCCTATATGCTACGAGTGCAAGAAGCCAGGATATTTCAGATCCGAATGTCCACAATTGAAGAAAGGTCTAAAGAAGTTCAAAAAGAAGGCAATGATGGCGACCCGGAGTGCGAGTGATGACTCAAGCTCCGATGAGGAAACCTCAACAGAACAAGCCAATCTGTGCCTGATGGCACATGAAAATGAGGTAACTTCTGAATCCACTAGTGAATTTACTTTTGAAGAATTGCATGAAGCATTCTATGATTCAATTGATGAATTAAAGAAACTAGGGAAGAAAAACAAAGAGCTGAAATTGGAAAATCAGTCCTTAGTGAAACAAGCTGAAAATCTTTCAATTGAAAAATTCACCTTGATTCAAGAAAATCAAAACTTAAAGGATGAAATGAACAAGCTAAAATCTATAGTAGATAAGTTCACCTTAAGTTCAAACAAACTAAATATGATCCTTGAAAATCAGAAAGCTATATATGATAAGGCTGGACTTGGTTATAAACCCCTGAAGAAACAAAAATTTCTGAAGGATATTTATGTAAATTATTCAAGTAACAAGTCTACAAATATTACTTGTTTTAAATGTGGAAGAATAGGACATAAATCATACTCATGTCTTATTAACAAATATGCAAACACAAAGAAAATATGGGTTCCAAAAGGAACCATTCTGACTAACCTGAAAGGACCCAAGAAAGCTTGGGTACCTAAGACAGAAACTTGACCTTTGCTTGCAGGTGTGTCTAGCATCCCAAGAAGAAAATAGGAAATGGTATCTTGACAGCGGATGCTCGAGACACATGACTGGTGATGAATCACAATTCATCACGCTTGATGCTAAGGATGGAGGGATGGTCACCTTTGGAGATAATGGCAAAGGAAAGATCATCGGGATAGGTAACATTGGTATCACTCCCTCCAAATATATTGAGAATGTTTTATTAGTTAAAGGTTTAAAGCATAACTTACTTAGCATTAGTCAATTCTGTGATAAAGGATATAAAGTAAGTTTTGAATCATCTGTTTGTATTGTGACGAGTCCTATTAACGATGGCATTAAATTTATAGGACATAGGCATGGCAATGTTTATATGGTAGACTTGAATGATTTAACTAAATTAGACATGCAATGCCTAGTTTCCTTAAGTGCTAAAATAAATGAGACTAGTTGGCTGTGGCATCGTAGACTTGCACACATTAGCATGCATTCTCTCTCAAAATTAATTAAAAAGGATTTAGTTCTCAGTTTGCCAAAACTGAATTTTGAAAAGGATAGAATTTGTGATGCATGTCAATTAGGTAAACAAACTAGAGTATCATTTAAATCCAAAAATACTGTTTCAACTTCTAGACCTTTAGAGCTCTTACATATGGATTTATTTGAACCAACTAGAACCACTAGTCTAGGAGGAAAATGATATGAATTTGTAATAATTGATGATTACTCTCGTTTTACTTGGGTCTTCTTTTTAGCTCACAAAAATGAAACTTTTCAAATTTTAACTAAATTTCATCGAAAAGTCACTAATAAAAAAGGGTTTTCAATTCAAAATATTAGAAGTGATCATGGAACAGAATTTGAAAATCATGACTTTGAAAATTTTTGTGATGAAAATGGAATTGGCCATAACTTCTCTGCTCCTAGGACACCCCAACAGAATGGGGTAGTAGAAAGGAAAAACAGAACCTTAGAAGAAATGGCCCGTACCATGCTTTGTGAAAGCAACCTTCCAAGATATTTTTGGGCAGAAGCTATTAACACAGCATGTTACATTTTAAATCGTGCTTTAATTAGATAATTTTTAAAGAAAACCCCCTATGAACTTTGGAAAGGAAGAAAACCAAATATTGAATATTTTCATGTTTTTGGTTGCCGATGTTTTGTATTAAATAATGGCAAAGAAAAACTTGGTAAATTTGATGCAAAATCAGATGAAGCAATCTTTCTAGGTTACTCCTCCACTAGTAAAGCATTTAGAGTGTTCAACAAAAGAACTTTAGTAGTTGAGGAGTCCATACATGTTGTCTTTGATGAATCTAACGATCTTCCTTCAAGAAAGAATGAGGGTGTTGATGATGCAGATCCACTAATAGAAGGTATGAAGGAGATCACTCTGAAAGACTCAGCAACTCCAGAAGACAAGGATCAAGAAGTCAAACAAAATGAGAAAGGTGAAGAAATTCAAGAACAACCTCAAGGTACAAATAACTTACCCAAGGAATGGAGGTATGTTCACAACCACCCTAAGGAGTTAATAATTGGTGATCCTATGCATGGGGTAAAAACCCGTTCTTCACTTAGAGATGTACTTAATCATTGTGCTTTTGTATCTCAACTTGAACCTAAAACTTTTGAAGAGGCTGAAAATGATCATAACTGGATTAATGCTATGCAAGAGGAACTTAATCAATTTGAAAGAAATAATGTTTGGACCTTAGTATCAAGACCTAAAGATTACTCAATAATTGAAACAAAATGGGTCTTTAGAAACAAATTAGATGAGCATGGAAATGTAATTAGAAATAAAGCAAGACTGGTTGCTAAGGGATATAATCAAGAAGAAGGAATTGATTTTGATGAAACCTTTGCACCTATTGCTAGATTAGAAGCTATTAGACTTCTACTTGCATATGCTTGCTTTATGAATTTCAAGTTATTTCAAATGGATGTTAAAAGTATATTTTTAAATGGATATATTTCTGAAGAAGTATATGTAGAACAACCCCCTGGATTTGAAAATCATGCTTTTTCCAATCATGTCTTTAGATTAAATAAAGCTTTATATGGTCTAAAACAAGCACCTAGAGCATGGTATGAAAGGCTAAGCAAATTTCTACTAAATAATGGTTTCTCAAGAGGCAATGTAGATACAACCCTATTTATTAAAAGAAACCAAAATGATATGCTAATTGTACAAATTTATGTTGATGACATAATTTTTGGGTCTACTAATGAATCCCTTTGTCAAGACTTTGCTAAGCTTATGCAGGGAGAGTTCGAGATGAGCATGATGGGAGAACTCACCTTCTTCCTCGGACTCTAAATCAAACAATCAAAAGAGGGAATCTCCATCACCCAAAGCAAGTACACCAAAGAACTACTCAAAAGATTTGGAATGGAGAACTGCAAACCAATTGGCACACCAATGAGTCCCTCAAGTAAGCTTGACAAGGATGATGAAGGTAAAAGCGTAGACTTAAAATACTACAGAGGTATAATTGGCTCATTATTATATTTAACTGCAAGTAGGCCTGATATCATGTTTAGTGTTTGCTTATGTGCAAGATATCAATCTAATCCTAAGGAATCTCATTTGAATGCTGTTAAAAGAATCCTTAGATACTTAAATGGTACACAAACTATAGGGTTATGGTACTCTAAGGACTCACAAATTAATTTGTTAGAATTTTCAGATGCTGATTTTGCTGGATGTAAATTAGATAGAAAAAGCACAAGTGGAACTTGCCAATTTTTTGGAGTAAACCTAATCTCATGGTTTAGCAAGAAACAAAATTCGGTGGCACTGTCTACGGCTGAGGTCGAATACATTGTAGCCGAAAGTTGTTGTGCTCAAATCTTGTGGATTAAGCAACAACTCGAAGATTTTGGAATCAAACTTAATGAAACACCAATAAAATGTGATAATACAAGTGCCATAAATCTATCTAAAAATCCAATACAACACTCAAGATCCAAACATATTGAAATAAGACATCATTTTATAAGAGAACATGTTCAAAATAAAAATGTAATTCTTGAATTTGTTTGCACTGAAAATCAATTAGCCGATATCTTTACAAAGGCCCTTAGTAAGGATAGATTCTGTGAAATTAAGAGAAAACTAAGAATTCTAGATCTATTTGCCTAAAATTTTTCAATTTTTAAAGAATTGATTAGAGCTCAATTTTCAACATCCATCCTGGTCCCAAAAGCTCAGATTTTTCACTCTAAAAACTTATCATTGAGCAAAATTCCTTCTCCCAAAATTTCAAATTTTTCTAAAATTTATTCATATTTTTCCTGATTTTCTGAACTTCATGAGTCGACCCCCATGAGTCGACTCAATGGCAAACTTGTAAATCCCACAAACTTCCATCGGGTTCATTGTTTTTAAACGGGAAACCCTGTTCGTGAGACGACTCATCTTCCCATCGTTCTTCTTCCAAAAGCCATCTTCTCCAACTCTTCTTGCTCCAAATCCAAGGATCAATTCTGAGGCAATTCTCCCTCCTACTCTCCACCAAAAATTGCCTCCTTGGAAAAGAGATTTCTCGTGCTTTCTCGCATTGCTCGGCGCGGGTGGAACGTGCCCTAGAACTTCACCGTTCATTCAAAATCTGCTTCTTTTCTCCTCCAAAATCTCTCTTTATTCTCTTGTGATCCCTCCTCCACTGAATTCAAGTCTCCTTGTCTGCTACTTTATTGGATATGGCTCCAAAGATGAAACTTTCCCAAAGAAAGAAATCAATCCGAGAGCCTGAGAAAATTGTCCGAAAGAAAAGGCATGCTCAGTCTTCCAGTGTTCCCACTCCAGTTTCAGTACCTGCTCAAGGTCCCTCTCAATCCTCAATAAGCCCCAGTGTAAATCCTCTTTCTGATAGAAAAGTAGAAACTGGGAAAAACATAGACTTTCGGTTCTTTGAGAAAGAAGGCTTTACTTTTGCTACCAAGATCAAAAATCAAGGATGGGAACCTTATTGTTCTCTTAAGGAAGTCACCTATGTTGATCTAGTTAGAGAGTTCTACCAGAACCTAAATTATGGAAATGGGTCAGTGACTTCAACAGTCAAGGGGATTGACATATGCTTGGATTCTAGGATATTGGGAGATATACTTCAGTTGCCTAGTGAAGGATACTCTTATATGGAACTCCCAATTAAAGAAGAAGGGATCAGAATTATCTTAGGAGAAACTTTTTCAGGAAGTTTAAACAAATTGGAAGCAAAGCTATTGTCCATTGAGATGAGGGTCCTGCATCAGATAGTTTCAAAACTCTTCTTTCCTAGGAGTGGTAGACATGACTTACTGTCTGGCAAAGATGTATGTGTCATGTTTCATGTCATCACTCAGACCCCCCTAAACCTCCCTGCACTTATGATAGAGGCCATGAGAGAAACTTTGAACAGATCCAAGGCACACTTGCCTTATGGTATGGCTCTTACTAGAGTATTCAGGAGGTTTGGAGTTAGCTGTGAGGGGGAGACACCTACCAAGCTCTCACATGTGGACACTTTCAACCAACACAGCCTGCACCGAATGGGAATTACAAAGACTGTTGGTGGTTGGATCAAGGGCTCTGAAGAAAGAGCTGAGGAGAGAGCTGAGGAAAGAGCTGAAGACAGAACTGAAGACAGAGTAGAAGAAGAAGGTCCATCTTCTCCTGTACATGATTTCAGGGCAGCTTCACCAGATACCCAGTTCATTCCTGATACTGAGGCTGGCCTTTCTGAGTTTACTAGGATGCCCACACCAGTGTATCAGCCAGAGAGCAGAGCACCTCATTCAGAGTTCAGACTGGCTGATGATCAGATCGAGCATATTTCACAGCGTGTGGCTTCTTTGCTGTCTAGCCAGTGGAGTAGTACTTCTTTTGCACCTGGAGCTACCTTTTCTGATCAGACTATTACTCCCCACATCTCCACTATATTTCAGATGATTTCAGATCAGTCCATCAGGATACAGCAGCTTGAGGATACAGTCTGGAGACTTACTGGCAGAGTTCTTGACTTGCAGGGGCAAGTCCTTGCATTGGCCCATCCCCAGCCACAGGAGTCTACTATTGAGGTCACAGACCTCACTGCAGAGACTGGCAGGCTCAGAGGAGCTCTAGAAGGTGGATATGAATTACTGAGGAAAGAGATCCGAGGATCGAGTGAGCATGCTACCACCCAGTTCACTGCTCTACTTCAATCTGTTTCCAGAGCACTGAACGTACTTGATTCTATTAGACTCACCCTTTCTGTTCAGTCCCTAGCATCTCAGCGTTCTCAGCCACCCAGTTCATCTCGCTCTCCTGCTCGTGGTAGAGGCAGACGGGGTAGAGGACGCACTTCTGATCCATCATCTCCTCACCCTATATCTGATGACTCCGATCATTGACTTATCTTGATCTTTACTAGGTCCTAGGAGTTAGTATCTTGTTCTAGGATCTATACCTTGAGGCCATGTATTGACATTTAGCTGGTTGAATTTTATGTATTGAAACAATTATGATATTAATGGAATCATCTTTTACCTATATTTTTACCTCTTTGTAATGATCATATGGTTATATATTTTCTTCTTTGAAATATTGTCTTCTCCTTGTTGTTGTTTGCTGTTGATAATTGCTATATTAAGGGGGAGCAAACATCTGTGAAAAACTCTAAAGAGGAAGAAATTAAAGAATATTTCAGAAAAAGAAAAGGAAGAGTTAACTATGTTTGATGATGTCAAAAAGGGGGAGAAATTAAACAAAAACAAAAATTGAAATTAGACAAAAAGCAAAACCCTAAATTATGAGAAAAAGGGGGAGAAATTAAACAAAAACAATGATTGGAAGATTAAAACAAATATTGGAGAAATTAAACAAAAACAAAGATTGGAAGATTAAAACAAATATTGGAGAAATTAAACAAAAACAAAGATTGAAAGATTAAAACAAATAAAGGGAAAAATTAAACAAAAACAAAGATTGGAGAGATTAAAACAAATATTGAAGAAATTAAACAAATATTGGAGAAATTAAACAAAAACAAAAATTAAAATTAGACAAAAAGCAAAACCCTAAATTATGAGAAAAAAAAGGGAACTAAATTATGAGAAAAAGAGAAAAATTAAACAAAAACAAAGATTGGAGAGATTAAAACAAATATTGAAGAAATTAAACAAATATTGGAGAAATTAAACAAAAACAAGGATTGAAAGATTAAACAAAACTTTGAGAAATTTGGTATCGAAATTTGGTATCAGACAGAACTTAAACAAAAAGTTATCCATCAAAAGCAAAATCATAAGTACAATGCAAATAAGTATTTTTTTTATGCTCTGATATATTTTCAAAATTCAAACTTGCTCTGATACATCTTTTGAAATTTTATTCACCTTGATACATCTTAAGAAATTTGTTTTACTCTGATACATCCTACAATTTCTTTTAACTTGCTCTGATACATGATAAAATTTAATCCGATACAGTGTGAAGGTTTCTCTGATAAATTATAATATTTGATCTGATACAGTGAGAAAGTTTCTCTGATATATATTTTTTTTGCTCTGATACAGTGTGAAATTTTCTCTGACATTTGCTCTAATACACTGTGAAATTTTTTCTGATATATTATAAAATTTTCTTGCTCCGATACATTATAAAATCTTTTCTGATATCATTGTAAAAATTATTTTTCTTGCTCTGATACATTGCAAAAGTTATTTGTCTTCTCTTGCTCAAAATAATTTAATACCCTTTTAAAATCTTTAAGAAAATGGACAAACTATTTTTGCATTTATATTACATGCCAAAAGAATCATACTCTTTTCAAGCATATACACCTATAATGGATTCTTTTGAAATTAATGCATTAACATAAGTATTTTTGTTCAAATATTTTGTCATCATCAAAAAGGGAGAGATTGTTGCTCCTAGATTGATTTTAATGATTACAAAGCAGATTGAAGGGATACAAATAATTTTAAAATGAAAAAGTCCTTATGCTCTTCAAGGGCAAAATCATAATTTCACTAAAATCCTGATTTGATAGTACCATTTGGTAGAACAAATGATTTGAAATCTATTGGTGAAAATTTCATTGTGTTTGGACTTATATTCTTGAAGTTATGAAGGTTTGAAGTGCATGAGTCGACTCATGAGTCAACTCATGGCACTGTGAGCTGATTGGCACGCAAAAATTCTCTTTGGCATGCTAGTTTTCTGGCTTGGCACGACCTGTGAGTCGACTCATGAGTCGACCCACAAGGCATGAGTCGACTCATGAGTCGACCCCTGCTAATTTGAGCCAAGAAATTCCAGAAAAGTATTCTCTGGTTTTTGCAACAGAGGTCGACTCATGAGTCGACCCCTGAAGCATGAGTCGACTCATGAGTCGACCCCTGCGATGGGAAATGTCAGCAACGGCTATTTTTTTGCCCATTTTAATTGCCATTTATGCTTCCTAAAAATCCTCTAACGGCTCTTTATCTACCTAAATTATTTTCTCTTGCTTCTAATGCTACAAAATGCTTTAAATGGTGAAAGAAATTGCAGATTAAATAGTGGATCAAACGTGAAATCAAAAGAGACGAGGAGCAGAGAAAGAGAGAGAAGAACAGAAGAAAGGATCCGAAATTTGCAAGAAAAAGCCTGAGATCAACGTAAAATCCAAAAATAAAAAGAGAGAGGATCCATAATATACCAGAGAGATTGTGAAAGAGAAAAGCAAGATCTTTCAAGGAGAGAATTCTTCACGCCTATTGTTTCAACCTTGATCTAGAGATCGTTCAAAGCTTTCAAGAGATCTTCAATCAACAATCAACCTCTTCTCAAGCATTCAAGCGTTCATCCACTTTGAGAAAATTCGAAAAAGGGGTTCTTCATTTGAGTAAAGCTTTTATTGTTATATTCGCTCATTTAAAGGAGCTGTTATTGTATTAATCTGTGCTCAAAATTTTCTAACTCTTTGTGAGTTTTTGTTCTTGTTTTTGGAGGATTTTCAAAACAAGGAAAGGTTGATCCGAACCTGAAATCAGAGTGTTTTGGATTTACTTGTACCCGAGAAACAAGTGATCTAGCTTGGGATAGCTAGTGTCGGAGTTTCCGACGTTTTGTATTCGGGTTGAATACAAAGGATAGTGGATTGAAATTCCCAAGTAGGATCTTGGGGAGTGGATGTAGGTGCAAGGTTAGCACCGAACCACTATAAATCCTTGTGTTTGTGGTGTGCTTTATCGCTTCACTTTATTTCTTTATTATATTCTTGCATTCCTGCTTTAGGTAATTTATATTGAATTAAAGTCTTTGTTTTGATCTTCATAAGTAATCTGTTGGGCTTAAAATTTTTAGAAACCCAATTCACCCCCCCCCTCTTGGGTTGCATTGCTGGGCAACATTGGTTATAACGGGTCCTCCAAGAATAATTCACAGAGAGAAACCACCGATGACCCATGAAACATATTTTTCATCCGTGCTTTAAATGTAAGGAGGATGCATCCCTATTGCATATTGGACATGCATGATATCCTTTGGTGCTCTATCCAGATAAATTTTCATATGCAGAAAAATTATTTATGATCCATAGAATTAAAGCATGCAACTTAAAATTACTTCGACTCACAGAATCATATATCTGTATCCTATTTTTTCATAGCTCCTTCAGATTATCGATTAAAGGTTGTAGATATACATCAATTTTATTACCTGATGCTTTTGAACCCAGAATCAACAGTGATATAAAAATAAATGATTCTTTCATACACTTTCAAGGTAACATATTATATACAACTAGCATCATAGGCCACATGCTGTAAGAGGTACTCGATTGCCAAAGAGATTAAATTCATCTATCGCTAGACTAAGCCAGATATTATGTGGGTCACTTGCAAAGTGCGGATGCTTTGCATCAAAGTCTTTTCACACTAAAGAGTCGATTGGGTGGCTAAGTATGTTCTTCTCCGGAACCCACTGCTCATAATGCCATCTCATTTCTTCAGCTATTTTTATGGACATATACAACTTTTGAAGTCTTGAAATCAATGAAAAATATCTCAAAATCTTTTGAAGTATCTTTTTTGCTTTTCTATTATCGATTTTGTATCTGGCTCACCGCATTTCGGATATTCAGTTGCTTGTTCGTTATCCTTATAAAATAATATACAATCATTTTTACATGCATGTATAGGAATATAGCCAAGTCTCAATTTTCGCATGTATATTTTTGCTTCAGAATATGATTTCGAAAGTCTCTCTCTATCGGAAAGAGCTACTTTAATCAATGTCAAAGTTTGATCAAATAACTTCTGACTTCATTAGTTTACGATTTTAATATGAAATAATTTTATCAAAAACTCTAACTTTAAAAACTTTATACAATTTAGATAGAGTGGCTCTCATGCATCCCTTATAAGCTTTGCAAACTATTCAGAAGTCCCTTCTACCTCAAGCCGGATATTATGTTCATGATTAGAATTGCTTTCAGATGCAGTAGTACTCATGCATATATTTGAACAAGTATCCTGATGTAAATCATTTAATAATTCTCCTATCCATTATGTTCGACAGGTCCAGCAGCATCATTATCATCTTTAGATCTTTATCATCGTGCACCACTTCATTTGGATCACCCTCTCCATGCCATATCTAATAAGATTTATCCATACTATAACGTAGCAAATGCTCCTCAACAAGTGTTATGTGACAATATATCAAATTGACACATCTCTTGCATGGACACTTTATCCAACTAGCACGGTCAGCCTTATTCCATGCAAACTCAATAAAATCTCAAACTTCTTTTTGATATTCAGGCAAAAAAATACCTCTAGTATTCATCCAATTTTTGTTGATATCTATCTAACAACAAACACAAAATCATTAACAACCAAAAAAAAGTTTAGTGGTATTCTGAATCTCGATCTGAATTTTGGATTGAATCACGATCCAAATTTCGACCAAAATTTTGATCCGGATCCAGACACGAATCACTTTATACAAAACAATACATATTAAAAAATACAGACTGAACAGTAGCATAGAAAATATCCTTCCATCAATTTAATAAAGTAAAAATGTATGATTCTATTCATTTCAAATCATTACTAACAGGTGTAGTCCTATCCCTTTCAAAAAAGTAATAATCTTATTATTGTTATTAGTGAATATTTTGTCTCATTTTTGTAAAAATTTTGACAGCATCTCCCCATGGTTCTCTAAGTATATGATATGAATATGGTGCCTACGCATCCTATCCACCATATACCTAGAGAACAATAGACAAATAACTACTGAATACCACATAATAAAATAAAATATCAACTATTAACAATAATAATAATATTATTTTTTTAAAAAATCTAAATATGGAACATCCAAGAGTCGATCTCGATGAAAATCGACTCTTGAATGGGAATCTACGGCTCAATATAATTTAACTACCATCTTTGAATATGCATTCGAAGATGAATTTCTACTTTATCAAAAAAGAATAACTCTGTATTAAAATTTTTTATCAAAAATTTTAATAGAGTTTTCTCTAAAATAAAAATATTTTTTATATTTAATTATAATTTCAGTAGCATACAAAATAGCACATAAAATAATTAAATTGTAATAAGTAACAACAATGTATATTGTGTTAGTGAAAAAAATAATTAATCAAATAATTAAATAATTTCAGCAGTAACATTAAAAAATAATATGCAACAAATATAATTAATCCAATAATTAATGAAATAATTTTTTTGATCCCATCTCCTCCAGTCGCCCCCTCCTCGACCCCATCCCCATCCCCACGGGCCCCAGCCCCATCCCCATCGCTGGTTCAGCCCGGCCCTATCCCTGTCGGCCCGGCCTGGCCCCATCCTCATCGGCCCCCCGATGGCCTGAGAAAATACCCAAAAAAAAAACTTACCGATGGCGGACGCAGGCACCGCCTGCCCGGCCTGACCCGACCCCATCCCCGTCGGCCCCGATCTCATCCTTGCCGGCCTGGCCCAGCCCTATCCCCGCTGGCCCCGGCCTGCACCACCAGCCCGGCCCGACCCCATCCCCATAGGCCCTGACCTCATCCCCACCGGCTCGGCCCCATCCCCGCCAGCTGGGCTGGCCCGAGAAAACACTAAAAAAAAAGAAAAAAAAAACTTAACGACGGTGGATGCAGGCGCTGCCGGCCTGGCCCGACCCGGCCCCATCCCCGTCGGCCCCCCAGTGGCCCAAGAAAACACCAAAAAAAAAAATTATCAACAGTGGAAGCAGGCACCGTTGGCCCGACCCGATTCGACCCCATCCCCGCCAGCCCTGGCCACATCCCCGCCGGCCTGGCCCGGCCCCATCCCCGCCGGCATCTCCCCCATCCTTGACGGCCCACTGGTGGCCCGAGAAACACCAAAAAAAAACCTTACCTTACCAGTGGACGGCAACGATGGTGGATGTGACGGCGGTCGGACGGCAGATGCGGTGGGGAGAGGGGGGAGAGTAAAGAGGGGGAGGGGGGGACCAGTTTCGTGCGAAACTTTGGGGGGAGGGGAAGAAAATGAGTTTTGGGATGGGACTTGACGGGACGCGACCTATTAGCGATAAAATTTTTTGTTACTAATAATTTATTTTCATCACTGATAATTGCATGAAAAATATTATTTATGATGAAATAAAAAATTTCATCACTAATAATATTATTAACGATGAAAAAAATTTTCGTCACTAATAGTTTCTGCCAAAAAAAAATATTTCTCACTACAAAATTTTCCCACCAAAAAGAAATTATTTACGATAAAAATCTTTGCATCATTAATTATGTTATTAGTGACAAAAAAATATTTTCATCGCTAATAATTACTAAAAAAGAAATTTTTTATTTTTTCAAAAAAATTGCGATGAAAATAAACATGAGCCATGTGATGCAATTTAACTCCTTGGTTGGTGGGTCTTCCATAAAAAGTTTACATATATATATATATATAGCCAAGTTAGGATCGGAAAATAAACATGAGCCATGTGATGCAACTTAACTCCTTGGTTGGTGGGTCTTCCATAGAAAGTTTATATATATATATATATATATAGCCAAGTTAGGATCAGATCGACAGTATTTGGACTCAGATATGATCATATCAAAATTCTGTAATAGAAGTTCTAAATCAATGATTCAAGCCATTGAATGTGATTTAATATCTTAAAGCTGCTTGCACACAAAAAATTATATGATTTTTAATCCTTAACTTATGTATCTACGAGTCAAAAATTGAATAGTCCAAATAAAATTAAATTAGATATATTTTTTTGATCATTTGATACATAGGATAGGGATCTTCAAATCATATAATATTTTTGTATACAAGCAGTTTTGAAATAGTAGATTACATCCAATGATTTGGATCATTGATATTAAATTTTTTTTGTCTAGTTTTGATTTAATCGGATCTAAACATGTATATATTACTTTAAAAGGATAAACACTTTGTAATCCTTACTGGCCTCTAAAGGTTTCACGATAGGTACCTCAAGTATTCATGCGTGGTCCTTGCCTCTAAAGATCCCACCATAGGTACCTCAATGATTCATACGTCATTTTATCATGTCAGAATCCACTTATATTTTAGACCATGATTGTGAAGTTATAATATAAGATGGGCAACCAACATAAATGTAAAAAAAGGGTTTAGAGATATAAGTTTGATTTTATTTAGAATTAAATGAACAGTACTGTTTGATATTTATATGAGAATGAATTTAGAATTAGGATCTAAGTCTTCCAATAAAAAATTATTTAAACTGGATCACATTATCTAGGACGCATATCAGGTGACTCTATTTCAATTTGCTTATCTAATCTATTATTTTCATCATAAATACATATTATTTATGATATAATATTTTCATCACAACTAATCTATTATTTTTAAATTTTTAAATTTTTTTAAATATTAGTGATGAAATATTTTTATCATAAAAAAAGGTATTAGTGATGGAAATATATTTTTTCATCACTAATAGTTAAGTTTTTAAAATTTTAAAATTTTAAAATTTTTTATTTTTCACATATTAGCGATAAAAAATATTCATCATAAATCATCAAGAATTTTGTGATGGATAATTAAAATTTTGCTATAAAATTTTTTATTTTTTAATTTTTAAAACTTTTTAAATATTAGTGATGCAAAAATTTTATCATAAAAATAGATTTATTAGCGATGGAAAACCTATGTTCCATCGTAAATAAGCTAGTTATTTATGATAAAAATATTTTCATCGCTAATAGTCTAGTTTTTAAAAATTAATTTTTTTATTTTTTTATATATTAGTGATGAAAAATATTTATCATAAATAATAAAAAATTTTATGATGAAAAATATTCATCGCAAAAACTCTCTTTTCTTATAGTGGATGTGAGTGTAAATATTAATGAGCAGGTTAGGAATGCCATAGGGTCTAAGAGACCTAGAGATAGGATTAGTCAAAAGTATCTATGGCACCTAAGGTTTGGCCATATTAGAGAGGACAGACTCAACAAACTGAAAAAAGATAGTCTTCTCAGACTATTGACATTTGAGTCTATTCAATTTGTGAATCGTATCTTCAAGAAAAAATGGCCAAGCTACCTTTTATGAGACAAGGAGAAAAGACCACTGAGTTATTAGCCTTAGTATACACTGACGTGTGTGGTCCATTCGATATACAAGTCAGGAGTGGCTATGTCTACTTTATAACTTTTATCAATGATTATTCATAGTATGGATTTGTGTATTTGATGCATCAAAAGTCTGAAGCCTTTGAAAAGCTCATAGAATTCAAACATGAAGTAGAAAAATAGATCGAAAAATCCATAAAGATTCTTCAATCAGATCAAGGTGGAAAATACCTCAATGAAAAATTTCGGACCTATCTCAAGGATAATGGTATAGTCTCATAGTGGACATCTCTAGGGACACCTCAGCTCAATTGGGTATCCTAAAAGAGAAATCGGATCCTATTAGATATGGTCTGATTCATGATGAGCTTCACAGACCATTTTGTCTTTCTTTGGGGATATGCATTACTTTCTGTGATTTATCTTTTGAATCAGATTCTCTCTAAATCTGTTTCTACTATACCATATGAGTTATGGCATGGTAAGAAGCCAACTCTTGCATACCTCAAGATTTGAAGATGTTCGGTCCATGTCAAGCGACAGCAGGTAGATAAGTTAGAGGCTAAGTCCTTTTGGGCTCACTTTATAGGATATCCTAAAGAAACTATGGGATACTACTTCTATCTTCTTGAGGATCACAATGTGATTATGAGCCGTCATGCCGTCTTCTTAGAAAAATAGTTTATCCAAGATGGAGGTAGTGGGAGGAAGATTGAGCTTGAAGAGAAAGTCTCTGAAAAGCATCGAGTTCAAGAACCTAAACCCAATAAATGAGCCAGTAGATGTGATACCTCCTCCACCTCGTAGATCAAGTAGGATCTCCCATCCTCTTGAAAGGTACTTAGATATTCTTACAGAGGATTTAGAGGAAGCATTCCTTGTGGGAGATAGGTGTTAGATGTATATCCTAGAAGCCAATATGGCTGACATATTATAATAAAGCTAACATTTCGATACATATTCTCAAAGTATTGAGAATTAGAGATATGTATGTAATTCCTAAATACTTCCGATCATAGTATCATCATGAGGATGATGATCGATCTGGATAAACTAATGCATAGATCACTTCTTTCAAGGTAGATGAGCCTCTAATCTATAATGTAGAGATACTGAGCGATGAGTGTGGATAATTGTTAAAGAACAACTAATACTGAGCGTGACCATACAAGAGATCACTTGAATTTCTAGTCGATCGTCAGTGATTATCTCGATGCTGTAGTTGTGTGAATAGTCTTTTGATCTGCGATGGTATGACTGCTCACAGTGAGACTGTTCGAGTTTGATTGACACATAAATATGATCTCAATGAGCCCTTATAGTGGATGTTAGTGACAGTTGGTCCACTGTAGGAGTAGGGTATGCATCAAGATGGGATCTTTTGAACTTGAAAGAGAGGAGTAGTCTTATGAGATTTGAGAGGCTAAATCTGAGAGTCTGTGGCCACAGTAGTGTGATTAATAGAAAAAAATTTTCATAAGGATCATAATTGGACTTGAACTGATCAAATCTATCATATGACTGATGATTAGGTTTGATGATTTATCCATGAACTGCCATCTAGTCGGAACTCACGATAGAGAGACTAAATCATATGTGAACTATACCTTGAAGTTCTTTTTCAGTTCTAATGGATTGCCACTATATACTACTAGGTATTACTAATAGATTGTGAGAGCTCACTAGGATTGCTCAGGATCAACAATCCTTTTTGAGTTAGAGTAGAATTGTTTTGACCTATTGAAAAGAGTTTCAATGATTCAATGATAGAGATCATTGTATATCTCACTACCAGATATAATTGAACTTATGAGGTCACACAATAAAGAAAATAGATCTGAAATAAGCAATTAGGCTTATGAAGTCTCAATTGGATTTAGAGAAATCTTATTTGATTTAGGATAACCTTGCTAGCACATGGTTGGACTCAATTTTTTCTTTACATTTGAATTTTTTATTTGA
This sequence comes from Elaeis guineensis, assembly GCF_000442705.2. Lineage (NCBI taxonomy): Eukaryota > Viridiplantae > Streptophyta > Magnoliopsida > Arecales > Arecaceae > Elaeis > Elaeis guineensis. The sequence goes on from NC_025994.2 coordinate 46,100,775, forward strand.
TAAGATTAATTTAAATTTAATTATCTGTTAATAACTTAAATGAATTAGATTCATTGAGCTTTAATTATCGGGTGCCTAGAGTTTTGGATCAAATGAATTAAAGATTCAAGCCTTTAATTAATTTCCTTAATATTTTTAATTGGGCACCACTTGATTTGATCAAGTTGGGCATGCCCACTCATTAGAGGGTGTATAGGACCAGCATGGGGTCTCCCATAGGTGACATGTGGTGTGTGTATTTGTGGGTGCAAAGGCTCTAATAGCTGGCACCTAAAGGATCTTGTTGCCCAGCTATGCAACCCGAGGGGGGGGGGTGAATTGGGTTTCTAAAAATTTTAAGCTTAACTTATGACTTATGAAAAATATTTGACAAAAGCTAAATAAATAGGGAGAGTAAAATTAATTCAAGGCTAATGGCTAAAAGCTAGAATGCAAGAGAATAATGAAGAGTTAAAGAAGAGCAATTAGGCACACCACAAACAAAAGGATTTATAGTGGTTCATGTTGGGAAATGTGTCCCAAAAAACCAATCGTCAAGCTGTTGACGGTTGAGCAACCAAGTATTATAATTAATTTATTAATAAATAAAATATATTTGGTATTTTCATCATAAGCTTTCATCTTCTAATAAACTCCGTTGTTATGATGAAGTCCTTAGGACTATTTAGATTCGATAAAGAGAGGATTTATTGATTAGTCCTTAAAACTGTTCACGACCAAATGATAGGCTGTTAATAAGGACGACAGCTTCTATCGAGCATAGATCGCTGTAGGCCATATGGGTTGGTTGTCCTCTTAACCAAAGAGTGTGGAGACACTGGTATGGCATACAGGTGAGATGTAAGGGTACATCATCATTGAACGTGATCAACTCCAGAGTATTCTGCTGTCGAGAATGTCTCTGATGGGATATAGGTATAAGTGTCCCTTAGACCTGAGATCACCTCAGTGACTTGCAAGCAACTCACTGTGCTTTGGTACTGGACTAACTGAATTTTTGATTCAGGGACGGAAGGCTTCTGGGCACAGTCAAGTACTTGCAAAGTCAGAGTGTGATCGAGATGGGATTGACCACTCCAAGAGTTGGAGAAGAATGAGTCGCTGTATTTCAATTTAGCAAAACTTGGCCAGGGTAATCCATCAGATGGATTTGATATTTTGAAATACAATGTGGACAACCTGATCAGAGTTGACAGTTGAACTCTGGGGTGTCCTATGATCATTTTGGTCAAGGAGATGAATTATATGAAAACTATATCCTCATGGGTTCTAAGGATGTTGTTCTACACATTCGACCTATCCGATCGTCGGGTACCATTGCTAGATGGTCACTTCGATTGGTATAAAAATTTATTCCTGTGCTATCGGCTTAGGTTCGGACCTATGAGATCACATACATTAGAGTTCATGATCCGATCAGATGGTTGATTAACGATTAAGAATTGTTCTAGGGTTAAATGATCAATACGATTGATATTTAACCCAGTACAAGTATTGCAGGAGGATCGATTAGCAATTCGATTGCTAATTGGCTTAATTTGATTAAGTCAATGGACTGAGATTAAGTATAATTAAATATAATTTAATTAGATTTATTTTGGGCTTGATTGGATCAAGTCCAATTGGTTTATTGGATAAGCCAAGTGCAAGGAAAAACTAGTCCTAGTTCAACTAGGACTTGGATCAATCTAATTTCTAATTTGATTAGAAAATTAAATCAGATTTAAATCTAATTTAATCTGATTAAATTAGGTTTTTAATTAGGTTAAGACCTATTTTAATTAGGTTGATCTAATTTTGGTTTGATTTGGTTTGAAAAACCAAATTAAAACAAGTCATAAGATAGAATCCTAGTAAGACTAAGATTCCACCTTGCGCCACATAAGCCTTCCCCACGCCCTCTCTCTTATTCAATGCCAATCTTCACTTATTTTATGTGACAAAAGCCCTCTCCCAGGTCTCTCCCACGTTCACAAAAGGTTTCCTCTCTTCTTTCTTACATGGAAGGTGATTTGGATCAAATCAAAAAGGAATAAGTTTGGATTTTGAATTCTATGAGATAGAGTTTTAGAAATCCAAAACTCTTTCAATTTTGCATCGAATTTATCCAAATTTTTTTTGAAATTTTCATGGATTTTAGGGTACACATTGTGCATCCTTTTCTAGTAATCCATGTATGAAAATATGGAGGAGGTGCTCAAGAGTTGGGCGCCCCTTAACTTACCATGTTTGGATAAGCCTTGACTAGGTATTTGATCTAGACAAGGACTCTATCATATCTCTCTTTATAAAATGAGTTTCTTCATGAAATTTTAGGAAAAGATAGAGATTTGAGAGACCTTTGTGTCATCCAAAAATTAGAGAGAAATACCTTTGGGTCGTGGAGATATAAAAGATGCAAGTTAGGGTGTCTAGAGAGAAAAACGTGAAGAAGAAGAGGGTCTTCTTCTAGGGTTTTTTGTTTTCATATCTTTCCTCCCTCCATCTTGAGTTTTCTAATAGTGTCTCAGATTTAAAACTCTTCCTTTTCCTTTCCATCTTTGGAAGAGTTCAAATCAAGAAGAAGGAGGCACCTGATCAACCATCAAAGAAGGATCAGCGCAGTACTAGCATACTGTGCTGATTTCCTGAAGCAGGACTTCTGATCGAGATTCGTGGGCTCGTGTGGATGACTCCTAGAGGCCGGATGTGTGTGCGGCTTGCAACATCATCCTTAAGCCCAGATCAGCGAGGTTAGAGCATAGATAACTTGCAAGGTAATAGATCTGATCTATTGTTTAATACATACATTAGATGTGGTATAGAAACATGTTGATATGATCAACATGTAGTTCATGCTATATTTATATATTTTAATTTTTGATTTAATGCTATGTAATAATCATGTAATAAGATCTTAGATCTAGGAATTTTATAATTTTAAAAAATAAATTTTGATTTATTTTAGTCTTCCGCTGTATGATCTTGAAAAAGTTTCAAGATCTAACCCTGAAACCCTAGATCTGGTTCCTTCAATTGGTATCAGAGCCTAGGTTCTTTATTACATGATTATTTATACATACTTAGATTATTTTTTAGATTAAATCTAATTTATAATCTGATTATTAAATCTAAAATTAAAATTTTAGATCAATCACAAACTGCAAGGCTGTCCTGTTGTAAGGTTTACCTCTTACAGTGCAAAGGTTGTCCTAGTTTGTGTAGATCTATCTTTAATCATAAATTTGTTAGATATAATCTAGATTAAATTTATGATTTATTAGATTTAAAATATATTTAAATCTTAAAAAAAATCTTTTTGTTAATAATTTTTGTGCAATTGTTTAAAGTTGAAATTGTTTCAATTACATGAACCTGTTTAGATTAGATCTAAAGTAGTTTCATATTTATTTCACTTGTATCTTGATTATGAATCAAACATACAATATGGTTGGTAGAATTATATTGTAACATTATTTTACAAATATAAAAATTATTTTTTGAAAAGTCGAACCCAACCCTCCGCCCAAAACTTAATTAAGAATTAAGAAGTTGTTTGATTAGGTTCTAGGATTGTGAATTGAAGAACCTAAGACACAAATCATAACACATTGGGTTAATGGGTTAGTGGGAATTAGGTCCATTAATTGGGTTAGACCTATGGTTAGATTAAAGATGGACTTAATTAGAGAATTGACTAAATCTAATCAATTGTTGTCTTAGATTAGGTCAAGGATTCTCTAGATCAATTACAATAGTTGTAGTTGGTCAAGTCCATGTCTTTAACGAGAACCAAATGGACTTGATTCTTGGCTAAGCGGTCTAGCATGAACTGTTAGGTTGATCTAATCGAAACTAATTAAACCAGTTGGTGTCTAAGGTAAACCAGACCGGTGATTTTTAATTGGAAGCCCGCTTACCTGGTCATTTTTGATGGTGTCTAAGGCAAGCTTTGGCAGACCCTCCCACTGATGGAACTTACCTGGCCTCTTGGTGAAATTATATTTTGATCGGATCACTTGACTATTCGAGCTGACCCATGTCAGCTAGGTAAATCAGTGTGACTGATTTAGGTGCTCCTAGACCAGCCCTTTTAATGGTCTCCCTTAAGCTGACTTGGTGAAGCCAGTGGGAGGATCATGATAAGCTGGTTCATCTGACCTCATCCTCTAAATTATTTAAATCTTCTAAAATTATTAGGTCCTTAAAATGATAAAGTTATGGAGATAACGGAGTCATAGCCTCCCATTAAGGTGTTTGATAATGAGTCCATTAACTCAATAATCATTGCAGACCCAAAGGCCTGGTGCTTGTTGACTAATGAAATTATCACTCATCATATGACGACTTGAAAGTGTCTCTCTAATGGTGGTTAGGTGAGCCAACCAAAGTTGGGCTTAATCATTCGTTGGTTAGATACACCAAGTATGATCATGTTAACGGTTGGACCTAACCGGATCCTTACAGTGGAGGCCAAAGCCTACTGACTAGGTTTTTGGGGCAAAATTAAAATTACTAGAAATTATTTAGAGAAACAATTGGTTATGAACCTACCCTTAGATGTACATGGGTTGACCAACCAAAGTTGGGCTTGTGTGCAGTCTAAGTGGATTCTAGTACCTGCTAAGGAATTAGGGTAATTCCTCGAGTTGGAGGTAGAGGCTACCAATTCGAATAAAATAGTGGGAGAAACCTTTTGATTAAAGTCCAAATTCTTAGGTTTAATAAATCAATTACTAATTAGGTTATGATTTTCTTTTGTGCAGATATGGCCACTTTCCTATCGCTCCGATCATTGTTGGACAATGATAAGTTGGTGGGATCCAACTTCGGTAGCTGGTACCGAAAGTTGAAGATAGTCCTAGAGCATGAACAGATCCTATATGTGATAATGGATCTTGCACCTGAGGAGCCAGTTGTCAATGCACGTGGAACAGTTAGAGACACTTGCTAGAAGTGGCTCAGTGATCGGACCACGGTGCGCTGTATCATGCTGGCTGCTATGAGCAACGAGTTCAGTCACAGATTCGAGATGGCTCAGCCAAAGGACATGCTTCAAGTGTTGGAGGATGCCTTTGGCACACCCGATAATGTGGAGAGGCACAAGACTAGTTATGCCATCTTCAACGCCAAAATACGGGAAGGTGCCTCTGTCACTGATCATGTATTGTACATGATCGAGCTGATGGAACGATTGAGCAAGCTCGGCTTTCCCTTGCATGAGCAGCTTGGAAAAGATGCAAAACTGAACTCGCTGCCCAAGTCTTATCTCCCATTCCTCACTCATTATAGAATGACAAAGTCTGAAGAGAACTACCATGAGTTACTAGGGTTGCTTCAAAACTTTGAGAAGGATCACTAACTTCACAAGGAGTCGATGAACTTAGTGGGAGGTTCGTCTTCTGGTTCTCGACCTTTTAAGAAAAGGAAGAAGAACAAGAAGAAGAAAGTGAAGAAGATGTAAGTTCAGGCTAGGACATCAGTGTAGAGCCAGACCAAAAAGATCAAGCCTGATAAGAGTCTATTCTACTGGCAAGCACCCTAGATTAGATAGTGTGTCAGATATCTACTTATGCCACTGTAGGCTAGGTCATATAAACAAGAACAGAATAAACAGGTTGACTCAAGAGAAAATCCTCGAAGTCAGTGATTGTGAATCACTTCCAACCTATGAGTCCTGTCTTCTTGGTAAAATGACCAAGTCACCTTTTACTGGAAAAGGTGAGAGAGCTACTGAGCTCTTGGGCCTAGTACATACTGATGTATGCAGACCCATGAGCACCAGTGCTAGAGGTGGATATTTCTACTTCATAACTTTCACGGATGACCTATCCCGATATGGATATGTCTATCTGATGAAACATAAGTCAGATTCATTTGAAATGTTCAAACGATTTCGAAGTGAAGTAGAAAAATAAACTGAGAAGAGTATTAAAACTCTTCAATCTGATCGAGGAGGAGAATACCTTTCTAGTGAGTTTCTCACATATCTAGGAGAGAATGGGATTATCTCCCAATGGACTCCTCCAAGAACACCACAGCATAATGGTGTGTCTGAAAGGAGGAATCGGACTCTGTTAGACATGGTCCGATCCATGATGGATTTTGCTAGCTTGTCGATATCCTTCTGGGGATATGCACTCGAATCGGCCTGTTATCTGTTAAATAGAGTTCCAAGTAAGTCTGTAATTAAGACTCCATATGAGATATGGACGGGACGTAAGCCAGCACTTTCACACCTTAGGGTCTGGGGGTGCCCGGCCTATGTCAAACGATTAGTCACAGATAAATTTGGACCTAGATCTGACAAATGCTCATTCATAGGGTACCCCAAAGAGACAAAAGAATATTTTTCTACCATGCTGATGAACAAAAGGTGTTCGTCAGCCTTAAGACAATCTTTTTAGAAAAGGAGTTCCTTGGTAAAGGAACCGTTGCCTCTAAGGTTGAACTTGATAAAGTTCAACAGGTAGAAGGACCGACACCAATAGCTGAACCTGAGTCGAATATGATTAGATCAGATCCGGAGCCCAATGTACCTGCACCATTAAGGCGATCCGGTAGAGTACCACGTCAGCCGGACAGATACTACAGTTTCTTGATCTGAGACGGTGATCCCATCGAACTTGATGAGAATAATGAGGATCCGATCACCTATATGGATGCAATGCAGAGATCTGATTTCGAGAAATGGCTTGAAGCCATGAAATCCGAAATGAAGTCCATGAAGGTCAACGATGTATGGACATTGGTTGACCCACCTGAAGGGGTTAAACCCATTGGGTGTAAATGGGTCTTCAAAAGGAAGAGGGGTGCAGATGGAAAGGTGGAGACCTATAAAGCCCATCTGGTCGTCAAGGGGTATCGTCAACGTTATGGTATTGACTATGATGAGATATTTTTCCCTGTGGCAATACTCAAATTCATTCGGATAATGCTTGCAATAGCTGCCCATCTGGATTATGAGATCTGGCAGATGGATGTAAAGACAGCTTTCCTGAATGGAGAGCTGACTGAAGAGGTGTATATGATACAACCTGAGGGGTTTACATCCACAGATGAGTCCAAGGTGTGCAAGCTTCAGAGATCCATTTATGGACTGAAGCAAGCTTCTTGGAGTTGGAACATGCATTTTGATAAGATGATCAAAATGTATGGCTTCATTAAGAATAGAGAAGAGCCCTGCATCTATAAATGGACAAATGGTCCAGTTATGGTATTCCTTGTCTTGTACGTGGATGACATTCTCTTAATCAAGAATGACATCCCCGCACTACAGGAAATAAAAGTTTGGTTGTCATCACAGTTCTCCATGAAGGACTTGGGTGAAGCATCCTACATCCTAGGGATGAAGATCTATAGGGATAGATCTAAAAGGATGCTTGGGTTATCCCAGTCCATGTACATAGACACTGTGCTGAAGATGTTCAGCATGGAGAATTCCAAGAAGGGCTATCTACCGATAGGCCATGAAATTTCTCTCTCTAAGAAGGATTGTCTGACAACTCCTGAAGAGAGAGAGCATATGAGTAGAGTCCCATATGCTTCAGTCGTGGGATCTATCATGTACGTCATGACATGTACAAGACCAGATGTGGCATACTCACTAGGAGTAGTGAGTAGATACCAATCTGATCCTGGAGAAAATCACTGGAAAGTGGTTAAAGCTATCCTTAAGTATTTGAGAAATACTAAGGACCAATGGTTGGTTTATGGCGAGTCAGATCTGAAACTTGTGGGGTTCACAGACTCCAGCTTCCAATTTGACCATGATGATAGCAGGAGCGTGTCGGGTTATATCTTTACTCTGAATGGTGGAGCCATCTGCTGGAAGAGTTCCAAGCAGCATACTGTGGCAGACTCTATTTGTGAAGCAGAGTACATCACAGCATCGGATGCCGTGAAGGAAGCTGTGTGGCTGACGAAATCATCAACGAGCTCGGAGTAGCACCCTCCCTCGATGGTCCGGTCCTGCTCTACTGTGACAGCACTGGTGTCATAGCTCAGGCGAAGGAACCCAAAGCACATCAGCGGATGAAGCACATCTTACGCCGCTTCCACCTGGTCTGGGAGATCGTGGATCGAGGTGACGTCGACCTTCAGAAGATCGACGGAAAGGAGAACCTAGCTGACCCCTTCACTAAAGCCCTGGTGATAAAGAAGTTCGACAACCACAAGTTGAAGATGGGTATTAGATACTGTACCGAGTGGCTTTAGGACAAGTGGGAGTTGTTGGAAAATGTATCTCAAAAAGTCAATCGTCAAGCTGTTGACGGTTGAGCAACCAAGTATTGTAATTGATTTGTTAATAAATAAAATATATTTGGCATTTTCATCATAAGCTTTCATCTTCTAATGAACTCCGTTGTTATGATGAAGTCTTTAGGACTATTTAGATTCGATAAAGAGAGGATTTATCGATTAGTCCTTAAAACTATTCACGACCAAATGATAGGCTGTTAATAAGGACGACAGCTTCTATCGAGCATAGGTCGCTGTAGGCCATATGGGTTTGGTTGTCCTCTTAACCCAAAGAGTGTGGAGACACTGGTATGGCATACAAGTGGGATGTAAGGGTACATCGTCACTGAACGTGACCAACTCCAGAGTATTCTGCTGTCGAGAATGTCTCCGATGGGATATAGGTATAAGTGTCCCTTAGACCTGAGATCGCCTCAGTGACTTGCAAGCAACTCACTGTGCATTGGTACTGGACTAACTGAATTTCTAATTCAGAGATGGAAGGCTTCTGGGCATAGTCAAGTACTTGCAAAGTTAGAGTGTGATCGAGATGGAATTGACCACTCCAAGAGTTAGAGAAGAATGAGTCGCTGTATTTCAATTTAGCAAAACCTTGGCCAGGGTAATCCATCAGATGGATTTGAATATTTTGAAATACAATGTGGACAACCTGATCAGAGTTGACAGTTGAAACTCTGGGGTGTCCTATGATCATTTTGGTCAAGGGGATGAATTATATGAAAACTATATCCGCATGGGTTCTAAGGATGTTGTTCTACACATTCGACCTATCCGGTCGTCGGGTACCATTGCTAGATGGTCACTTCGATTGGTAGAAATTTATTTCTATGCTACCGCTTAGGTTCGGACCTATGAGGTCACACACATTAGAGTTCATGATCCGATCGGATGGTTGATCAACGATTAAGAATCGTTCTAGGGTTAAATGATCAATACGATTGACATTTAACCCAGTGCAAGTGTTGCAGGAGGATCGATTAGCAATTCGATTGCTAATTGGCTTAATTTGATTAAGCCAATGGGCTGAGATTAAGTCTAATTAAATATGATTTAATTAGATTTAGTTTGGGCTTGATTGGATCAAGTCCAATTGGTTTATTGGATAAGCCAAGTGCAAGGAAAAACTAGTCCTAGTTCAACTAGGACTTGGGTCAATCTAATTTCTAATTTGATTAGAAAATTAAATCAGATTTAAATCTAATTTAATCTGATTAAATTAGGTTCTTAATTGGGTTAAGACCTATTTTAATTAGGTTGATCTAATTTTGTTTGATTTGGTTTGAGAAACCAAATTAAAACAAGTCATAAGATAGAATCCTAGTAAGACTAGGATTCCACCTTGCGCCACATAAGCCTTCCCACGCCCTCTCTCTTATTCAACGCCAATCTCCACTTATTTTGTGTGACAAAAGCCCTCTCCCAGTCTCTCCCACGTTCACAAAAGGTTCCTCTCTTCTTTCTTACATGGAAGGTGGTTTGGATCAAATCAAAAGGAATAAGTTTGGATTTCGAATTCTATGAGATAGAGTTTTAGAAATCCAAAACTCTTTCAATTTTGCACCGAATTTATCCAAATTTTTTTTGAATTTTTATGGCTTTTAGGGTAACATTGTGCACCCTTTTCTGGTGATCCATGCACAAAAATATGGAGGAGGTGCTCAAGAGTTGGGCGCCCCTTAACTTGCCATGTTTGGATAAGCCTTGACTAGGTATTTGACCTAGACAAGGACTCTATCATATCTCTCTCTATAAAATGAGTTTCTTTATGAAATTTTAGAGAAGATAGAGATTTGAGAGACCTTTGTCCATCCAAAAATCAGAGAGAAATACCTTTGGGTCGTGGAGATATAAAAGATGCAAGTTAGGGTGTCTAGAGAGAAAACGTGAAGAAGAAGAGGGTCTTCTTCTAGGGTTTTTGTTTTCATATCTTTCCTCCCTCCATCTTGAGTTTCCTGAGAGTGTCTCAGATCTGAAACTCCTCCTTTACTTTTCATCTTTGGAAGAGTCCAAATCAAGAAGAAGGAGGCACCTGATCAACCATCAAAGAAGGATCAGCGCAGTACTAGCATACTGTGCTGATTTCCTGAAGCAGGACTTCTGATCGAGATTCGTGGGCTCGTGTGGATGACTCCTAGAGGCCGGATGCATGTGCGGCTTGCAACATCATCCTTAAGGATCAGCGAGGTTAACGTCTAACTTGCAAGGTAATAGATCTGATCTATTGTTTAATACATACATTAGATGTAGTATAGAAACATGTTGATATGATCAACATGTAGTTCATGCTATATTTATATATTTTAATTTTTGATTTAATGCTATGTAATAATCATGTAATAGGATCTTAGATCTAGGATTTTCTGATTTTAAAAATAAATTTTGATTTATTTTAGTCTTCCGCTGTATGATCTTGAAAAAGTTGTTTCAAGATCTTCCCTG
>NC_025994.2:46111554-46196109 GCF_000442705.2 Elaeis guineensis
CAAGTGTATGACTGATGTCCTACTCTACCATATTTGAAGCAAGTAATATTAGAAGACTTGTTACTTAAAGAGTTTACATAAATATTTTTCAGATATTTTTATTTCTTCATGGGGTTATAGCCAAGTCCAGCCTTATCATACACGGCCTTTTGATTTTCAAGAATCATATTAAGTTTATTTGAACTCAAGGTAATTTTTCAACTAATGGTTTTAACTTGGCAATTTCATTCTTTAAACTTTGATTTTCTTGAAGCAGGGTGGATTTTTCAATTGAAATGCTTTCATTTTGTTTCAATAAAGATTGATTTTTCAATTTTAGATCTTTGTTCTTCATCCCTAGTTTCTTTAATTCATCAACTAAATCATAAAAAGCTTTATGTAGTTCTTCAAATATAAAGTCACTAGGAGTTTCGGATATTACCTCATTTTCGTGTGCCATAAGGCACAGGTTGGCTTGTTCAGTCGAGTTTTCCTCTTCAGAGCTTGAGTCATCACTCGCACTCCAAGTGGCCATCATGGCCTTCTTTTGTACTTCTTGGGACCTTCTTCAGTTATGGGCATTCGGATTTGAAGTATCCCGCTTCTTGCATTCGTAGCAGATAAGGGGTTGGTCTTTCTCCTTTTCTTTGCTCTGTTCTCCTTTTGTGAATGGCCTCTTCTTCATCCCTTGTTTCCTTTTTCTCAAAAATTTCTTGAATCTTCGGATAGTGAGTGCCATTTCTTCATCCTGTTCTTCATCTTCAGTGTCATCAGTTTCTTCATCTGGTGAAGCTGTGGATTTAAGGGCAATTATTCTTTTCTTTTTGACTTCTTCCTCTTGATGTTGCTTCTGTTGGAAAATGTGTCCCAAAAAGCCAATCGTCAAGCTGTTGACGGTTGAGCAACCAAGTATTGTAATTGATTTGTTAATAAATAAAATATATTTGGCATCTTCATCATAAGCTTTCATCTTCTAATGAACTCCATTGTTATGATGAAGTCCTTAGGACTATTTAGGTTCGATAAAGAGAGGATTTATCGATTAGTCCTTAAAACTGTTCACGACCAAATGATAGGCTGTTAATAAGGACGACAGCTTCTATCGAGCATAGGTCGCTGTAGGCCATATGGGTTGGTTGTCCTCTTAACCAAGGAGTGTGGAGACACTGGTATGGCATACAGGTGAGATGTAAGGATACATCATCATTGAACGTGACCAACTCCAGAGCATTCTACTGTCAAGAATGTCTTTGATGGGATATAGGTATAAGTGTCCCTTAGACTTGAGATCGCCTCAGTGACTTGCAAGCAACTCACTGTGCTTTGGTACTGGACTAACTGAATTTTTAATTCAAGGATGGAAGGCTTCTGGGCACAGTCAAGTACTTGTGAAGTCAGAGTGTGATCGAGATGGGATTGACCACTCCAAGAGTTGGAGAAGAATGAGTCGCTGTATTTCAATTTAGCAAAACCTTGGCCAGGGTAATCCATCAGATGGATTTGATATTTTGAAATACAATGTGGACAACCTGATCAGAGTTGACAGTTAAGCTCTGGGGTGTCCTATGATCATTTTGGTCAAGGGGATGAATTATATAAAAACTATATCCACATGGGTTCTAAGGATGTTGTTCTACACATTCGACCTATCCGATCGTCGGGTACCATTGCTAGATGGTCACTTCGATTGGTATAGGAATTTGTTCCTATGCTACCGACTTAGGTTCGGACCTATGAGGTCACACACATTAGAGTTCATGATCCGATCAGATGGTTGATCAATGATTAAGAATCGTTCTAGGGTTAAATGATCAATACGATTGACATTTAACCCAGTGCAAGTATTGTAGGAGGATCGATTAGCAATTTGATTGCTAATTGGCTTAATTTGATTAAGCCAATAGACTGAGATTAAGTCTAATTAAATATAATTTAATTAGATTTAGTTTGGGCTTGATTGGATCAAGTCAAATTGGTTTATTGGATAAGCCAAGTGCAAGGAAAGACTAGTCCTAGTTCAACTAGGACTTGGGTCAATCTAATTTCTAATTTGATTAAAAAATTAAATCAGATTTAAATTTAATTTAATCTGATTAAATTAGGTTCTTAATTAGGTTAAGACCTATTTTAATTGGGTTGATCTAATTTTGATTTGATTTGGTTTGGAAAATCAAATTAAAACAAGTCATAAGACAGAATCCTAGTAAGACTAGGATTCCACCTTGCGCCACATAATCCTTCTCCACACCCGCTCTCTTATTCAACGCCAATCTCCACTTATTTTGTGTGAAAAAAGCCCTCTCCTAGATTTCTCCCATGTTCACAAAAGGTCTCTTCTCTTCTTTCTTACATGGAAGGTGGTTTGGATCAAATCTATAAGGAATAAGTTTGGATTTTGAATTCTATGAGATAGAGTTTTAGAAATCCAAAACTCTTTCAATTTTGCACCGAATTTATCCAATTTTTTTTTGGAATTTTTGTGGCCTTTAGGGTTTACATTGTGAACCCTTTGCTAGTGATCCATTCATGAAAATATGGAAGAGATGCTCAAGAGTTGGGCGTCCCTTAACTTGCCATGTTTGGATAAGCCTTGACTAGGTGTTTGACCTAGACAAGGACTCTATCATATCTCTCTATATAAGATGAGTTTCTTCGTAAAATTTTAAAAAAAGTTAGAGATTTGAGAGACCTTTGTGTCATCCAAAAATTAGAGAGAAACACCTTTGGGTCATGAAGATATAAAAGACGCAAGTTTGGGTGTCTAGAGAGAAAAACGTGACGAAGAAGAGGGTCTTCTTCTTGGGTTTTTGTTTTCACATCTTTCCTCCCTCCATCTTGAGTTTCCTGAGAGTGTCTTAGATCTGAAACTCCTCCTTCTACTTTTCATCTTTGAAAGAGTCCAAATCAAGAAGAAGGAGGCACCTGATCAACCATCAAAGAAGGATCAGCGCAGTACTAGCATACTGTGCTGATTTCCTGAAGCAGGACTTCTGATCGAGATTCGTGGGCTCGTGTGGACGACTCCTAGAGGCCGGACGCGTGTGCGGCTTGCAACATCATCTTTAAGCCCGGATCAGCGAGGTTAGAGCATCTAACTTGCAAGGTAATAGATCTGATCTATTATTTAATACATACATTAGATGTAGCTAGTATAGAAACATGTTGATATGATCAACATGTAGTTCATACTATATTCATATATATTTTAATTTTTGATTTAATGCTATGTAATAATCATGTAATAGGATCTTAGATCTAGGGATTTTCTGATCTTAGAAAATAAATTTTGATTTATTTTAATCTTCCGCTGTATGATCTTGAAAAAGTTTCAAGATCTAACCCTCTTTTTCAAGATCTAACCCTGAAACCCTAGATCTGGTTCCTTCAATTGGTATCAAAGCCTAGGTTCTTTATTACATGATTATTTATACATGCTTAGATTATTTTTTAGATTAGATCTAATTTATAATCTGATTATTAAATCTGAAATTAAAATTTTAGATCAATCACAAACTGCAAGGTTGTCCTGCTGTAAGGTTTACCCCTTATAGTGCAAAGGTTGTCCTAGTTTGTGTAGATCTATCTTTAATCATAAATTTGTTAGATATGATCTAGATTAAATTTATGATTTATTAGATTTAAAAGATATTTAAATCTGAAATAAAATCTCTTTGTTAATAATTTTTATGCAAAGAAATTATTTAAAGTTGAAATTATTTCAATTACATGAACCTGTTTAGATTAGATCTAAAGTAGTTTCATGTTTATTTCACTTGCATCTTGATTATGAATCAAACATGCAATATGATTGGTAGAATCATATTGTAAAATTATTTTACTAATATGAAAATTATTTTTTGAAAAGCCAAACCCAACCCTCAGCCCAAAACTTAATTAAGAATTAAGAAGTTGTTTGATTAGGTTCTAGGATTGTGAATTGAAGAACCTAAGACACAAATCATAACACATTGGGTTAATGGGTTAGTGGGAATTAGGTCCATTAATTGGGTTAGACCTATGGTTAGATTAAAGATGGACTTAATTAGAGAATTGACTAAATCTAATCAATTGTTGTCTTAGATTAGGTCAAGAATTCTCTAGATCAATTACAATAGTTATAGTTGGTCAAGTCCATATCTTTAACGAGAACCAAATGGACTTGATTTTTGGCTAAGCGGTCTAGCACGAACTGTTAGGTTGATCTAATCGAAACTAATTAAACCAGTTGGTGTCTAAGGTAAACCAGATCGGTGGTTTTTAATTGGGAGCCCGCTTACCTGGCCATTTCTGATGGTGTCTAAGGCAAGCTTTGGCAGACCCTCCCACTGATCGAACTTATCTGGCCTCTTGGTGAAATTATATTTTGATCGGATCACTTGACTATTCGAGCTGACCCATGTCAGCTAGGTAAATCAGTGTGACTGATTTAGGTGCTCCTAGACCAGCCCCTTTAATGGTCTCCCTTAAGCTGACTTGGTGAAGCCAGTGGGAGGATCATGATAAGCTGGTTCATCTGACCTCATACTCTAAATTATTTAAATCCTCTAAAATTATTAGGTCCTTAAAATGACAAAGTTATGGAGATAACTGAGTCATAGCCTCCCATTAAGGTGTTTGATAATGAGTCCATTAACTCAATAATCATTGCAGACCCAAAGGCCTGGTGCTTGTTGACTAATGAAATTATCACTCATCATATGATGACTTGGAAGTGTCTCTCTAATGGTGGTTAGGTGAGCCAACCAAAGTTGGGCTTAATCATTCGTTGGTTAGATACACCAAGAATGATCATGTTAATGGTTGGACCTAACCGGATCCTTACAGTGGAGGCCAAAGCCTACTGATTAGGTTTCTGGGGCAAAATTAAAATTACTAGAAATTGTTTAGAGAAATAATTGGTTATGAACCTATCCTTAGATGTACATGGATTGACCAACCAAAGTTGGGCTTGTGTGCAGTCTAAGTGGATTCTAGTACCCGCTAAGGAATTAGGGTAATTCCTCGAGTTGGAGGTAGAGGCTATCAATTCAAATAAAATAGTGGGAGAAACCTTTTGATTAAAGTCCAAATCTTTAGGTTTAATGAATCAATTACTAATTAGGTTATGGTTCTCCTTTGTGAAAATATGGCCACTTCCCTATCGCTCCGATCATTGTTGGACAATGATAAGTTGGTGGGACCCAACTTCGGTAGCTGGTACCGAAAGTTGAAGATAGTCCTAGAGCATGAACGGATCCTATATGTGATAATGGATCCTGCACCTGAGGAGCCAGTTGTCAATGCACGTGGAACAGTCAGAGACACTTACCAGAAGTAGCTCAATGATCGGACCATGGTGCACTGTATCATGCTGGCTACCATGAGCGATGAGTTTAGTCACAGATTCGAGACAGCTCAGCTAAAGGACATGCTTCAAGTGTTGGAGGATGCCTTTGGCACACCCGATGACGTGGAGAGGCACAAGACTAGTTGTGCCATCTTCAATGCCAAAATGTGGGATGGTGCCTCTGTCACTGATCATGTATTGCACATGATCGAGCTGATGGAACGATTGAGCAAGCTCGGCTTTCCCTTGCATGAGCAGCTTGGGAAAGATGCAATACTAAACTCGCTGCCCAAGTCTTATCTCCCATTCCTCACTCATTATAGAATGACAAAGCCTGAAGAGAACTACCATGGGTTTCTAGGGTTGCTTCAGAACTTTGAGAAGGATCACCAACTTCACAAGGAGTCAGTGAACTTAGTGGGAGGTTCGTCTTTTGATTCTTGACCTTTTGAGAAAGGGAAGAAGAACAAGAAGAAGAAAGTCAAGAAGGTGCAAGTTCAGGCTGGGACATCTGTGCAGAGCCAGACCAAAAAGATCAAGCCTGATAAGAGTCTACTCTACTGGCAAGCACCCTAGATTAGATAGTGTGTCAGATATCTACTTACGGCACTGTAGGCTAGGTCATATAAACAAGAACAGAATAAACAGATTGACTCAAGAGAGAATCCTCGAAGTTAGTGATTGTGAATCACTTCCAACCTGTGAGTCCTGTCTTCTTGGTAAAATGACCAAGTCACCTTTTACTGGAAAAGGTGAGAGAGCTACTGAGCTCTTGGGCCTAGTACATACTGATGTATGCGGGCCCATGAGCACCAGTGCTAGAGGTCGATATTTCTACTTCATAACTTTTACGGATGATCTATCCCGATATGGATATGTATATCTGATGAAACATAAGTTGGATTCATTTGAAATGTTCAAACGATTCCGAAGTGAAGTAGAAAAACAAACTGGGAAGAGTATTAAAATTCTTCGATCTGATCGAGGAGGAGAGTACCTTTCTAGTGAATTTCTCACATATCTAGGAGAGAATGGGATTCTCTCCCAATGAACTCCTCCAGGAACACCACAGCATAATGGTGTGTCTGAAAGGAGGAATCAGACTCTGTTAGACATGGTTCGATCCATGATGGGTTTTGCTAGCTTGCCGATATCCTTCTGGGGATATGTACTCGAATCGGCCTGTTATCTGTTAAATAGGGTTCCAAGTAAGTCTGTAATTAAGACTCCATATGAGATATGGACGGGACGTAAGCCAGTACTTTCACACCTTAGGGTCTGGGGGTGCCCGGCCTATGTCAAATGATTAGTCACAGATAAACTTGGACCTAGGTCTGACAAATGCTCATTCATAGGGTACCCCAAAGAGACAAAAGGATATTTTTTCCATGCTGATGAACAAAAGGTGTTCGTCAGCCTTAAGGTAATCTTTTTAGAAAAGGAGTTCCTTGGTGAAGGAACTGTTGCCTCTAAGGTTGAACTTGATGAAGTTCAACAGGTAGAAGGACCGACACCAATAGCTGAACCTAAGTCGGATATGATTAGATCAGATCTGGAGCCCAATATACCTGTACCATTAAGGCGATCCGATAGAGTACCGCATCAGCCAGACAGATACTACGGTTTCTTAGTCCGGGACGGTGATCCCATCGAACTTGATGAGAATAATGAGGATCCGATCACCTATATGGATGCTATGCAGAGACCTGATTTCGAGAAATGGCTTGAAGCCATGAAATCCGAAATGGTTGACCCACCTGAAGGGGTTAAACCCATTGGGTGTAAATGGGTCTTCAAAAGGAAGAGGGGCGCAGACGGAAAGGTGGAGACCTATAAAGCCCGTCTGGTAGCCAAGGGGTATCGTCAACGTTATGGTATTGACTATGACGAGACGTTTTCCCCTGTGGCAATGATCAAATCCATTCGGATAATGCTTGCAATAGCTGCTCATCTGGATTATGAGATCTGGCAGATGGATGTAAAGACAGCTTTCCTGAATGGAGAGCTGACCGAAGAGGTGTATATGATACAACCTGAGGGGTTTACATCCACAGATGAGTCCAAGGTGTACAAGCTTCAGAGATCCATTTATGGATTGAAGCAAGCTTCTCGGAGTTGGAACATGCATTTTGATAAGGTGATCAAAATGTATGGCTTCATTAAGAATGGAGAAGAGCCCTGCATCTATAAATGGGCAAATGGTCCAGTTGTGGTATTCCTTGTCTTGTACGTGGATGACATTCTCTTAATCGGGAATGACATCCCCGCACTATAGGGAATAAAAGTTTGGTTGTCATCACAGTTCTCCATAAAGGATGCTTGGGTTATCCCAGTCCATGTACATAAACACTGTGCTGAAGAGGTTCAGCATGGAGAATTCCAAGAAGGACTATCTACCGATAGGCCATGGAATTTCTCTCTCTAAGAAGGATTGTCCGACAACTCCTGAAGAGAGAGAGCGTATGAGTAGAGTCCCATATGCTTCAGCCGTGGGATCTATCATGTACGCCATGACATGTACAAGACCAGATGTGGCATACTCACAGGAGTAGTGAGTAGATACCAATCTGATCCTGGAGAAAATCACTGAAAAGTGGTTAAAGCCATCCTTAAGTATTTGAGAAATACTAAGGACCAATGGTTGGTTTATGGCGAGTCAGATCTGAAACTTGTGGGGTTCACAGACTCCAGCTTCCAATCTGACCATGATGACAGCAGGAGCGTGTCGGGTTATATCTTTACTCTGAATGGTGGAGCCATCTGCTGGAAGAGTTTCAGGCAGTATACTGTGGCAGACTCTGTTTGTGAAATAGAGTACATCGCAGCATTGGATGCTGCGAAGGAAGCTGTGTGGCTAAGGAAATTCATCAACGACTTGGAGTAGCACCCTCCCTCGATGGTCCAGTCCTGCTCTACTGTGACAGCACTGGTGCCATAGCTCAGGTGAAGGAACCCAAAGCACATCAGCGGACGAAGCACATCTTGTGCCGTTTCTACCAGATCTGAGAGATCGTGGATCGAGGTGACGTCGACCTTCAGAAGATCGACGGAAAGGAGAACATGGCCGACCCCTTCACTAAAGCCCTGGCAATAAAGGAGTTCGACAACCATAAGTCAAAGATGGGTATTAGATACTGTACCGAGTGGCTTTAGGACAAGTGGAAGTTGTTGGGAAATGTGTCCCAAAAAGCCAATCGTCAAGCTGTTGACGGTTGAGCAACCAAGTATTGTAATTGATTTGTTAATAAATAAAATATATTTGGCATCTTCATTATAAGCTTTCATCTTCTAATGAACTCCATTGTTATGATGAAGTTCTTAGGACTATTTAGGTTCGATAAAGAGAGGATTTATCGATTAGTCCTTAAAACTGTTCACGACCAAATGATAGGCTGTTAATAAGGACGATAGCTTCTATCGAGCATAGGTCGCTGTAGGCCATATGGGTTGGTTGTCCTCTTAACCAAGGAGTGTGGAGACACTGGTATGGTATACAGGTGAGATGTAAGGGTACATCATCATTGAACGTGACCAACTCCAGAGCATTCTACTGTCGAGAATGTCTTTGATGGGATATAGGTATAAGTGTCCCTTAGACTTGAGATCGCCTCAGTGACTTGCAAGCAACTCACTGTGCTTTGGTACTGGACTAACTGAATTTTTAATTCAGGGATGGAAGGCTTCTAAGCACAGTCAAGTACTTGCGAAGTCAGAGTGTGATCGAGATGGGATTGACCACTCCAAGAGTTGGAGAAGAATGAGTCGCTGTATTTCAATTTAGCAAAACCTTGGCCAGGGTAATCCATCAGATGGATTTGATATTTTGAAATACAATGTGGACAACCTGATCAGAGTTGACATTTAAGCTCTGGGGTGTCCTATGATCATTTTGGTCAAGGAGATGAATTATATGAAAACTATATCCGCATGGGTTCTAAGGATGTTGTTCTACACATTCAACCTATCCGATCGTCGGGTACCATTGCTAGATGGTCACTTCGATTGGTATAGGAATTTATTTCTACGCTACCGGCTTAGGTTCAGACCTATGAGGTCACACACATTAGAGTTCATGATCCGATCAGATGGTTGATCAACGATTAAGAATCGTTCTAGGGTTAAATGATCAATACGATTGACATTTAACCCAGTGCAAGTGTTGCAGGAGGATCGATTAGCAATTTGATTGCTAATTGACTTAATTTGATTAAGCCAATGGGCTGAGATTAAGTCTAATTAAATATGATTTAATTAGATTTAGTTTGGGCTTGATTGGATCAAATCCAATTGGTTTATTGGATAAGCCAAGTGCAAGGAAAGACTAGTCCTAGTTCAACTAGGACTTGGGTCAATCTAATTTCTAATTTGATTAGAAAATTAAATCAGATTTAAATCTAATTTAATCTGATTAAATTAGGTTTTTAATTAGGTTAAGACCTATTTTAATTGGGTTGATCTAATTTTGATTTGATTTGGTTTGGGAAACCAAATTAAAACAAGTCATAAGACAGAATCCTAGTAAGACTAGGATTCCACCTTGCGCCACATAATCCTTCTCCATGCCCTCTCTCTTATTCAACGCCAATCTCCACTTATTTTGTGTGACAAAAGCCCTCTCCCAAATTTCTCCCACGTTCACAAAAGGTCTCTTCTCTTCTTTCTTACATGGAAGGTGGTTTGGATCAAATCTAAAAGGAATAAGTTTGGATTTTAAATTCTATGAGATAGAGTTTTAGAAATTCAAAACTCTTTCAATTTTGCACCGAATTTATCCAAATTTTTTTTGGAATTTTCGTGGCCTTTAGGGTTTACATTATGAACCCTTTGCTGGTGATCCATTCACGAAAATATGGAAGAGATGCTCAAGAGTTGGGCGTCCCTTAACTTGCCATGTTTGGATAAGCCTGGACTAGGTGTTTGACCTAGACAAAGACTCTATCATATCTCTCTATATAAGATGAGTTTCTTTATGAAATTTTAAGAAAAGTCAGAGATTTGAGATACCTTTGTGCCTTCCAAAAATCAGAGAGAAATACCTTTGGGTTGTGGAGATATAAAAGATGCAAATTTGGGTGTCTAGAGAGAAAAATGTGACGAAGAAGAGGGTCTTCTTCTTGGGTTTTTGTTTTCACATCTTTCCTCCCTCCATCTTGAGTTTCCTGAGAGTGTCTCAGATCTGAAACTCCTCCTTCTACTTTTCATCTTTGGAAGAGTCCAAATCAAGAAGAAGGAGGCACCTGATCAACCATCAAAGAAGGATCAGCGCAGTACTAGCATACTGTGCTGATTTCCTGAAGCAGGACTTCTGATCGAGATTCGTGGGCTCGTGTGGATGACTCCTAGAGGCCGGACGCGTGTGCGGCTTGCAACATCATCCTTAAGCCCGGATCAGCGAGGTTAGAGCATCTAACTTGCAAGGTAATAGATCTGATCTATTATTTAATACATACATTAGATGTAGCTAGTATAGAAACATGTTGATATGATCAACATGTAGTTCATACTATATTCATATATATTTTAATTTTTAATTTAATGCTATGTAATAATCATGTAATAGGATCTTAGATCTAGGAATTTTCTGATCTTAGAAAATAAATTTTGATTTATTTTAGTCTTCCGCTGTATGATCTTGAAAAAGTTTCAAGATCTAACCCTCTTTTTCAAGATCTAACCCTGAAACCCTAGATCTGGTTCCTTTAGCTTCATGCTTAGCTCATGAGTCATCAATGATCCAAGAAGCTCTTCCAAGGATAGAATGTTCAAATCCTTGGCTTCTTGGATGGCGGTCACTTTGGCTTCCTAAGTTCTTGGTAAGGACCTGAGAATCTTTCTTATAAGCTCACTATTAGTATAGGACTTACCAAGACTCTTTAAACCATTTATAATATCAGTAAAGTGAGTAAACATTTCAGTTATGGACTCATCATGCTCCATTTTAAACAATTCATATTTATGCACAAGCATGTTGATTTTAGACTCCTTTACTTGATTGGTTCCTTCATGGGTTACTTCTAACCTATCCCATATTTCTTTAGCAGACGAGCAAGTAGAAATGCGATTAAATTCATTAGCATCAAGAGCACAATAAAGAATATTCATTACTTTAGCATTTAATTGGGCCATTTTCTTATCAACCTCATCCCATTCTTTCTCGGGTTTGGCTGATTCCACACCATCTATAATTTTAGTGGGTGTGTGAGGACCATTCACTATGATACTCCACATATCATAGTTGAGTGCTTGAATGAATATTTTCATCCGAGCTTTTCAATAGGTGTAATTAGACCCATTGAAAAGTGAAGGTCGGTTAGTGGATTGCCCCTCGGCTAGAGAAGTGCCGACTTGAGTTGCCATAGATCTTTAGCTCTTTGATTGTTTAGATCAAAGTAGGGCTAGAGCACCGGGCTCTGATACCACTTGTTGCCCAGCTATGCAACCCAAGAGGGAGGGTGAATTGGGTTTCTAAAAATTTTAAGCTTAACTTATGACTTATGAAAAATGTTTGACAAAAGCTAAATAAATAGGGAGAGTAAAATTAATTCAAGGCTAATGGCTAAAAGCTAGAATGCAAGAGAATAATGAAGAGTTAAAGAAGAGCAATTAGGCACACCACAAACAAAAAGATTTATAGTGGTTCGGTGCCAACCTTGCACCACATCCACTCTCCAAGCTCCTACTTGAGAATTCCAATCCACTAATCTTGTATTCAACCCAAATACAAACGTCGGAAACTCCGACTCTAGCTATCCCAAGCTAGTCCACTTATTTTTTGGGTACAAGCCAACCCTATACACTCCGATTCAAGGTTCGGATCAACCTTCCCTTGTTTTGGAATCCTTCCAAAACAAAAACAATAACACAAACAAAGTATAACAATGAATAGCACAAGTAAGCACAAAGAAAGCTCCTTTAATGAGCGTATGAGATTTTAAATACTCTTTACTCAAAAAGAAGAAGACCCTTTTTGATTTTCTCAAGGTGGTTGGAGACTAGAATGTGCACTTGAGGAGTTGGTGAGCTTGGATCTAAGGCTTCTTGAATGCTTTGAGTGAGCTTTTGCTTAGGGCAGAAAAGTTTGCTTGAAATCTCTTTTTCAAAATCTCTCTTCTTGATTTTTGTTTTTGATTTTCACCTTTTTGTCCCTTTTATAGCTTCAAAAAATAGTGAAAAATATTCTAGGCTGAAATAGAGCCGTTAGACCATAATAAATGAGCATTAAAAGCACTTAAAATGGGTTAAAAACTAGCCGTTGTAGAAAAATCCCGTCACAGGGGTCGACTCATGGGTCGACTCATGCCTGGGGGTCGACTCATGGGTCGACCTCTGTGGAAAAACATCAGAGAATCGAACGGGATGCAAGGTTCTGTAAAATTGGCTTAAAACCCGCAGAGGTCGACTCATGCCTTGGGGGTCGACTCATGGGTCGACTCACAGGGTGTGCCAAGTCTGTGCCGGTTAGGAATTTCAGCGTGCCAGTCATCTCATGTGCCATGAGTCGACTCATGGGTCGACTCATGATTTTCAAACATGCATATCTTTCAAAATACAAGTCCAAAAATAATGAAATTTTCACCAATAGATCACAAATCTTTTGTTCTATCATTTGATGCTTTCAAATCAGGGTTTTGGTAAAATTATAATTTTGCCCTTGAAGAGCAATAAATCTTTTTCAAGTGAAAATCATTAGTACTCCTTCAACTGCTTTGTAATCATCAAAATCAATCTAAGGAGCAACAGATCTCCTAAAGAGAGTCAAATAACTAAAGTAATAAGGATTCTTAATACAAGTAGGACTTATATTAAGTGGTTGTTTGGTTTTGAATAGGATTCAAACCTTATACCTATTTAAAGGAGCCTTTCCTAAGGCTTCTAAGGATTGAAATTCAACAGCCCCATGTCTCCATAGAAGTGCCCACATCCTCTCTCTCTTCTTCCCTCTCTGCTCCCTTGAAGAGCCAACGCCCAAGGCTTGGGTGTCCTCCATCTTCCACGCCTAAAGGAGTTTGGGTGTCTCCTTTGTTTGCTGATTTTTAGTCTCTGATTGCTTTATAATCAAAGAAAGAAAAGCAAGAGAAGAAGAAGATCAAAGATATAATCAAAGAGTTGATTGCGATCCAAGCTTTATTCAGATTCATAGGCTGATTTTTTTTAGAGAAGAAAAATCAATACCAAAGAAGACTGTTTTAGACTGATCCTGAGTGGATACCTATAGAAGTCAGATACTTGCGTAGCTAAAAAAGAACCTACTCTCTTCTAGATTCATATTTAAAGAAAGAATTTACGAAACAGATACGTGATTCGATCATATATTCAATTTCA
This sequence comes from Elaeis guineensis, assembly GCF_000442705.2. Classification (NCBI taxonomy): domain Eukaryota; kingdom Viridiplantae; phylum Streptophyta; class Magnoliopsida; order Arecales; family Arecaceae; genus Elaeis; species Elaeis guineensis. The sequence goes on from NC_025994.2 coordinate 46,125,182, forward strand.
GCATAAAATTTAGTATGCATTCAATTTCAACATATGAAGTAGATCCTAGTGCTCTATATTTTTATGCATGCATGATGTAGATTAAAATATCTTTTAATCTTCTATTCCACTGTATTATTTAGAAATTTTTTTTTGAAATATACATGCATGCCCCGACATGAAAAATCCAACAGTAGTGTTGGGTATAAAATACCCCCCAGCCGAAGTTCGTGACAGGAGTGACCCTCCGGGGATCCAACCGACTTCCGACCTCCGACAACGTCTCTTCAAACCTCCCAGGCGATCGAGCCTCCGCAACACTCCCAAGTTTTGCTGACGGATAAGCCCCCACCAGCGTCGACCGAATTCTTCGCGATGGACGGACTCCACCCAAATTTCCACGATGATCAACCATCTTCTAGACTTCGTCCGGACTCCTACGGGAGCCGGACTTCGCTCCCAACTTTAGTTGCAGGAAGGCCTCGTCTGGACTCCTACGGGAGCCGGACCATGTCCCCGACTCCGGTTGCAGGTAGACTTCGTCCGGACTCCTACGGGAGCCGGACTCCACCCATAACAACTACAGGTAGACTTCATCCGGACTCCTATGGGAGCCGAACTTTGCCCCCAACTTCAATTGCAGGTAGACTTTGCCCGGACTCCTACGGGAGCCGGACCTCATCCTCGACTCCGGTTGCAGGCAGACTTCGTCCAGACTCCTATGGGAGCTGGACTCCGCCCATAACCTCAATTACAGGTAGACTTCGTCTGGACTCCTACGGGAGCCGGACTTCACCCCCAACTTCAATTGCAGGTAGACTTCGCCCGGACTCCTACGGGAGCCGGACCTCATCCCTGACTCTGACTGCAGGAAGACTTTGCCCAGACTCCTACGGGAGCCGGACCTCATCCCCGACTCTAGCTGCAGGAAGGCCTCGTCCGGACTCCTACGGGAGCCAGACTTCGCCCCCAACTCCAGCTGCAGGAAGGCCTCGTCCGGACTCCTACGGGAGCCAGACCTCGTCCCCGACTTCGGCTGCAGGCAGACTTCATCCGGACTCCTACGGGAGCCGGACTCCGCCCGCAACTTCAATTACAGGTAGACTTCATCTAGATTCCTACGGGAGCCGGACTTCGCCCCCAACTTCAATTGCAGGTAGACTTCACCCGGACTCCTACGGGAGTCGGACCTTATCCCCGACTCTGGCTGCAGGAAGGCCTCATCCGGACTCCTACGAGAGTCGGACTTCGTCCCCAACTCCAGCTGCAGGAAGGCCTCATCCGGACTCCTACGAGAGCCGGACCTCATCCCCGACTCCGACTGAAGGCAGACTTCATCCGGACTCCTACGGGAGTCGGACTCTGCCCACAACTTCAATTGCAGGTAGACTTCGTCCGGACTCCTACGGGAGCCGGACTTCATCCCCAACTTCGACTGCAGGGAGACTTCGTCCGGATTCCTACGGGAGTTGGGCTTCGAGCTCCTGTTACAAACGACCCACTCCAAATTGCCGCTGCAAATGAACTACTTCAAGTTCCTACCACGAGCGACCTTGGTCGAGACTCCTCGACAAATGATCCCCGTCCGGGCTTCTGCGGAGATCGGACTCCAACCAAATTTCGACCGACTGGCCTGGACCCCCTGGCAGGCCGTAGTAACGGCCACGACTCTGCTCTACTTCCTGCGACATATTTCATGCGGCTCCATCACTCCCTGGTAGGCCGCAGTAACGGCCACGACTCTGCTCCACTTCCTGCGACGGATTCCATGCGGCTCCATCACTCCCTGGCAGACCACAATAATGGCCATGATCCTGCTCCACTTCCTGCGATGGATACCGCATGGTTCCTCCACCCTCTGGCAAGTCGCGACAATGGACGCCGCTCCACTCCCTGCAACAGACTCCACGTGGCATGTCCCGATGATAGCCACGATTCCACTCCACTACTCTTCGCAACAAACTCCTCCTGACCCTGGGCAGTCCACTGCCAGACGGTTGCAAACATCGCTATCAGTCTGTTGCCCCCTCCACCTATAAAAGGGGGACCCCAGATACGTTATTCTCTAAGCTCTCATTTCTTACCTAAAAATTCTGCTAAAATTTTCGTTCGAACACTCCATTCTTGTTGAGGCAGAGAACTGACTTGAGCGTCGGAGGGTCTTGCCGGAGCAACCCCACCTCTGGTTTAGACTTCTTTTGCAGGTCCCGACGGCGACCGCGACTCCTTTGACTCCAGCTTCTCTGATGCAGGCAGATTTTTGCACCAACAGGATTGGCGCTAGAGGAAAGGCACTATGTCTTCGCAGTACCCTTATTCTTAAAGGAGCACTCAATGAGACCGCCTCCGGTCATCTTTTCTGGCATCCTCTCCTCCTTCCTCCACTAGGTCCTCGCCCGATGCCTCCCCGCAGAGCATCCACGCGACGATCAATGGCCTCCACGGCCAGATCTCAGGCTTCGACCTCACCTCCAGTTTCCCAGCCTCCTCCTTCTCCTCTGACAACGGTGGTTGGCATGGAGCAATTCGACCTACTGGTGCAGCAGGTCAGAGGCCTCATTGAAGCTGTGCAGGCCATGCAACAGTAGCAGCAACCGCAGGCATCAGTGCGACAGGAAAGAGCATCACCGAAACCCCAAAATCCAGCGGTGGGATGGGCCACTTGGGCCAGCCACCCTGTCTTTCCCGAAAAGATGAATCCAAGGGTGGAAAGCCCTCAATCAGACCACGATTCCACCCTTGGAAGATCTCTACCTCTATTCTGTCAGAAGACCCTCAAGACCCGCAGTCGAGAGGATTTCCTGGATCGGAGGCTCCAGGAGATGAACAGGCGGATCGAAGAGCTCCGCCACGCTCCCTCCGCTTATGGTGAGGATATTTGTACTGATCCTCCCTTTTCTCAAATGATCATGCAGGAACCGATCTCACCAAACTTCAAACTCCCTCAATTCGAAAGCTACGATGGGACTTCAGACCCGGTTGACCACCTGGAGGCCTTTCGGATAATGATGCTGTTTCATGGCGCGCCCGACTCCATTCTGTGCCGTGCCTTCCCATCCACCTTGAAGGGAGCGGCAAGAAACTGGTACTCGATGCTGAAGTGGGGTACCATCTTTTCCTTTGATCAAATGAGCCACCAATTTGTGGCCCATTTTGTCAGCAGCCAGCATCTCTGGAAGGGCTCAGAGTCCCTCACAACATCAAGCAGAAAGAGGGGGAGTCCATTCGGGCCTACATCAACCGTTTCAATGTCGTCGCGCTGGAGGTCCAGAACTCGGACCAGTCGGTAGCGATGGCCGCTCTGAAGGGCGGCCTTCAGAAGAACGACCTTTTGTTCTCCCTGGAGAAGAAGTACCCCAGGGATTTTGCTGACCTGTTGGCTCGGGCCGAAGGGTACGCCCGAGCGGAAGAAGCCTTTAAAATGAAGGATGAGGAAACCGCGAGAGAGCGGCAGGTGGGAGACTCGAGTAAGCCCGCAGTCAAAAAAGGGCCGAGAGAAGCTCGGCCACATTCTCGAACTCCTCCTGGGCACAAGCGCGTCCAGACTCCTCCTCGAGCACGCAGGCAGGGAAGCCCGGATCGCCGGGCTCGGTGGGGTTCTCCCTCAGGAAGATTCTGCAACTATGCCCCCCTCAATGCATCGAAAATCCAGGTGCTGATGGAGGTCAGAGAGTAGCTCCCTAGGCCAGAGAGGATGCGCACGCACCCCGAGAAGTGCAATCCGAACAAGTTCTGCCTCTACCATCGTGACCACGGCCACGACATGGAGGAATGCATCCAGCTCCGAGACGAGATCGAGGAGCTCGTCCGATGAGGTCGGCTCGATAGATTCATTCGACGCCAGCCTGAGGATAGAGAAGATCGGCCAAGGGCCCTGCCGTAGCCTGAGCCGCCAAGGAGGGAAGAGCAGCCCGAAGATCGGCCTCCAATCGGGATCATCAACTCCATCTCTGGAGGACCCCGACAGGGAGCAGACCTTCCACAGCGCTAGGATTTGAAAACTTGTAAATATATAACGAACGACTCTATTTTAAATCAGGATTCCTTTCAGATCTACACATCTTTTCCTTTTTGGCACAGACTTGTAACGACAGGGGACGACCCCTTCGGGCAACAAAAACAAACCCTAATGTGGGCAAAGTCGAAGGCTCGATTCTCCTTAGACTGGATGGGGGGAGAGGCCCTGCAACGCCCACATGCGCCCCCACAGCCATGTTAGGGACAGGAGGAGAACATTGCCCTAACATGAGCAAAGTCGAAGGTCCAGTTCCTCTTAGACCGGATGGGGGGAGAGGCCAAACAGTGCCCATATGCGCCCCCACAGCCATGTTAGGGACAGGAGGAGAACCTCGCCCTAACATGAGCAAGGTCGAAGGTCCGGTTCCTCTTAGATCGGATGGGGGGAGAGGCCAAACAGCGCCCACATGTGCCCCCACAGCCATGTTAGGGACAGGAGGAGAACCTCACCCTAACATGAGCAAAGTCGAAGGCCCGGTTCCTCTTAGACCGGATGGGGGGAGAGGCCAAACAGCACCCACATGTGCCCCCACAGCCATGTTAGGGACAGGAGGAGAACCTCGCCCTAACATGAGCAAAGTCAAAGGCCCAGTTACACTCAGATCGGATGGGAGGAGAGGCCATACAGCGTCCATATGTGCCCCCAACAGCCCCGTTAAGAACAGAAGGAGAACCTCATCCTAACCTGAGCTGAAATCGACCATATCAGAAACAGGGGAAGAACCTCGTCACGATGCCGACTAAGGTCCAGTCGTTCGAGACCCGACAAGAAAAAGAAAACTTTCACGATGACCCCTCTACGCCACCACGACCCTCTACCCTAACAAAAAACAGAGGCCGAACTACATTAAAAGCACAAAGGACCTCATGTCTATGAAGAGGGAGGAAGAGAGAGTAAGATCTACGGTCGCAAATGAAAGGCAAATCGACACGGCGATAACCAGGGACCTCCAAGCAACATCGACGCTGAACCGAAAACTCAGCAATGACGACCTAATACACAGATGAACAAAGAATCTTCGAACAACATCGATGTCACGCGGGACAAAAATGAAAGAAGTTTGGCACACGATAGTTCAACATGACATACGGGTAAGATAGCAAAGACCTTTTCATTTCATTAGCAAAACATGCGTTACAGAGCCTAGAAGCCCGAAGAAGAAAAAACAACAAAAACAACAACGACAGCGACGACGGCGATGACAAGTAGACAAGCGACAAAAGAAGACACTTGGAGGAACAAAGGACAAAAGAGCCCTAAAGGGGCCCGGCTTCCTCCGACCTCGAACCTTCAGCATCGACCCTCACCAGGGAGCGGCTTAAACTTTCAACCTCTGCTTCCAATTCCCTCTCTCTCATTAATATCTCCATATATCTTCGGTGAAATCGCTGGCTTTTGTTCTCTGCCTCTCGATGCCTTTTTCTCAGGACCTCAGATTCTGCCTCCACATCCTTAATAGCCTGCTGCTCGCATACCAGCTGGATCTTTAATTGCTGCAGCTCGACCTTCCCCTCCCCAAGGGCGACAGATAGCCCTTCCACAGTTCTTCTCAGGGATTGGAGTTCGCTGGAATCTGGAGCGGGAGCAAGTTGAGCTCCCTCAGCCAGCTGCCTTTGAAGGCGGGCAACCTCGTCGGCCGACATCCTGAGCTTCCTCCTAATTCGTCCACCTGCTTACACCAGCCGGCCCGGTACGCGTCAAGCTCGTCTCGGCATCCTGGAGCTGCTGCTGGAGGTCAGAGACTTTCTTCGACCACTCCCGATCACTATCGGCCCGAGTGAGAAGCCAGGACGAGCTTCCTTCCAACTGGCTAATCCTCTCTTGTGCAGCCGACAGCTCTACTCTGAGGGAACTGATCTTGACAGCTTGAGCCCAAGTTCGATCGCTGGCGTGCTTCTTGTGTTCCTCAAGCTCCTTCTCGAAGTTCGCCTTCCTCCGGCTGTACTCCATGATCCCCTTCACATGGAGGTTCCGAAAGCGGGTGGCCTCCGCGATGGCTTCAAAGTGGCTCTCCCTCAACCTGCGAAGCTCGCCCTCCGTCTTCTTCGACCTCTTTGTCAAATGATGAACTTCCTTCTTCAGATGTTGGATAATGGACTTCAGCAAAATTTCCTATGGCAGGGAAAGCGCTTTGGCAGGACACTGCCATCGGGAGGCAAAAGCATCAAGGTGCATCTCATTGCAAGAAAAAAAGAGAGGGGGAGCAGAGTGGAGAAGCCCTCCAAAAGGAGAAACCCGATTTTATTGAATAAATATTTCTTAAGGATAAGAGGGAAAAGAAAAAAAAATGCAATAAAGGAAAAATACAAGGTCAGAGGTCTCAGACCTCTGAAGTTGGGGCTGGGGAGCTCGGTGTCCCCAGAAGAGGGGCTGCGGTGGCAGTAGCAGTGGAAGAGGGACCGGCTTCATCTTCAGATGCCTCGTCCAAGAAGCTGAGGTCGAGCTTGGGAAATCTCTGGACCACCTTCTCCTGGCAGAGCTCGAATCCTTTAATGAAGGCCTCTTGGCCGAACTTGACGTTCAGGTCCCTCATCTCTGCTGAGGCCTTGAACTCCTCCACCACCAAAATCTTGGCCTCTGAGATCAGGACCGGGATCTGCTCCACCAAATTGGCGACCTCGGCCTCCGCCTTCCTCGCCGTCTCCTCCGAGGTTTGCTTCTCTTGCTCCAGAGTCTGCTTCTCTTTCTCCAGGGCCTCTTGGAGGTTGGCTACCTCAGCAACCTTTTCTTGGAGGCGGGCGACTTCGGTCTGACAATGCTCCTCTACCTGGATGGCATCCCTTCTCGCCCGATTCGTCGCCTCTATGTTGGCGAGGAGCTAGAGCCCGATCTGCAAGGGTGGCCAGGAGGTCAGAATAAGAGTTAGAGAATTAATTAAACAAAGGTGCGAAAGGAAGGGGGGAGGTGAATCTGTTTACCTCGAGAAAGGACCCAAGGGAGTCCCAAACCTGCTGTTCGGGATCGACGTGATCGATCCTCTCGACGACCTTGGGCAGGATGCAGCCGTCAATCAACCACTTTATCAAGTCCCTGTCATTGAAGGGATTCTTCCCCGGCTCTTCTTCGGAACCGTGGGACTCTTCGATGGTGGCCCGATGGCTGCTCGCCCTGCAGGCCACCGACTTTCTTCTCCTCCCCCTCTCAACCCCAGGGGGCTTCACGGAACGGACCCCCAGAACGGGATCCTCAGTGGGGGGACTCCTGGAAGAAGCCTGGGGAGTCAGAGGTTCGGCATTCGAAGGAACTTCGACTGCGAAGGCCACCTGGGCAGGCACGGTCGAGCTCGTCTCCTCCGTTCTAGCCTTCTTTGTCGATCCGGAGGCTACAGCACCTTTTCTTTTGTGGGCCTTGAGACCCCTGGCGAGCATCCGTGCTGCCTCAACGTCCATCCCTAAAAAAAAAAAAAAAAAAGAGAAGAAGAAAAATTAGTGACGGGGTAAAAAAGGAAGAAGTGGCGTGCAAAAAAAAAAAAAAAAAGAAGAAGAAAGGAAAGATGGGATACTCGTAGGATCTAGGGGACTCAGGCCGATGTTGAACAAAAACTGCTCCTTTAGAAGGTTGGGAAGGGAAGGAGCCGAATAACCAAGAAGCCTCCGAGCGGCCTGAAGGTCATCCTCCCCCAGGCTAGGAGCCTGGCAGACAGAGTCCCTTAGGGAGCCCCAAGGGGGCAATCCCAGCCTCAAGGTTGGGCAATGGACAAAGAGGTACTTTCCTTTCCAGTTTTGGATTGAAGAGGGAGCACCTTTCAGCAACCCCTTCTTGCCAAACTGAGGGAAGAAATACCACCAGTCCTTTACCGAGGGGTGACACTTGAAGGTGTAAAAGTGCCTAAACAAAGAAAGAGATGGCTGAACTTCGACTACATGACAAAGGGAGAGGAACCCTATCAAAAACCTAAAGGAATTCGGTGCTACTGAAGCTAAAGAAATATCTAAGAAATGGAAGAGGGCGACAACGAAAGGCAGAAGCGAAAGCCAGAGTCCGGCACGGAAGGCCTCCTGATACAGGCAAAAGCGGTCAGGCGGGGAGGTGCTAGCCCGATCGGTGGGACCGAAGAGCTCCAGATCATACTTCGGAGGAACTCCATACTGAACCCTTATCAGTAGGAGTTCATCTGGAGTCAGAAAATAGGGGATGGCACCCGGTGCAAAAATCGAGCGAGGCCCAGCCCCAGATGTGGGTTCGTCTACAGTGTGGGGGTCCTGGGGGGCTGACACGGACGAACTCTTGGAACCACTAGAGGCGGAGGTGCTGGAAGACATTTCAAACGAAGACCCTAAAGATCCCGGAGAAATCAGGCGGGACAAGGGGCGAGGGGTTGCGAAAGACCAAACCAGAGGAATGCGGCAGAAGAAAATGGAGGAGAAAAGGCCCCTAAATGGCAAGAAGAAAAACGAAGGTTCCGGGACTGACCTAGATCGCTCTGAAGGATGCAGAGGGGTGAGGACAGGGATGACTCGAAGAATGCTTGGGGCCAAGGCGGACGCCAAAGGGGGTCAGAGCTTTCGGAGAGAAGGCAGACACCAATGAAACTTTTAGGCGGGATGAGACCTCTAAAGGCAAAAAGGCGGGTTTAAATAGACCCTGGGATCCGGCGCTATAATGATCGCAGATCTCCCCAGGCCGACCCACGCTCGCCACGTGTCCCACTCGCTACGGCAGGTGGCTAAAAGCGACTGACAGCTGATAGAGCCATTACTGCATCGTACCTGGGCCAACGTACTAGCGAGAATTCCGAAAGGTCCCTTCAAATCACCCTGATTCGAAAAGACTCCAGCACGTGCGCATTTAATGCCAAAATATCTGGGGGCGATCGTGCACAGGATTTAAGGGGACAACTTCGGCTGCGAAAATTTCTCTGTACTCCTTTTATTCGAAATTCGAACTCGAAAGTATGGGGACTGGTGTTGGGTATAAAATACCCCCCAGCCGAAGTTCGTGATAGGAGTGACCCTCCAGAGATCCAACCGACTTCCGACCTCTGACAACGTCTCTTCAAACCTCCCAGGCGGCCGAGCCTCCGCAACACTCCCAAGTTTTGCTGACGGATAAGCCCCCACCAGCATCGACCAGATTCTTCACGACGGACGGACTCCACCCAAATTTTCACGATGATCGACCATCTTCTAGACTTCGTCCGGACTCCTACAGGAGCCGGACTTCGCCCCTAACTCTAGCTGCAGGAAGGCCTCGTCCGGACTCCTACGGGAGCCGGACCACATCCCCGACTCCGGTTGCAGGCAGACTTCGTCCGGACTCCTACGGGAGCCGGACTCCACCTACAACTTCAATTACAAGTAGACTTCGTCCGGACTCCTACAGGAGCCGGACTTCGCCCCCAACTTCAATTGCAAGTAGACTTCGCCCGGACTCCTACGGGAGCTAGACCTCGTCCCCGACTCCGATTGTAGGCAGACTTCGTCCGGACTCCTACGGGAGCCGGACTCTGCCCACAACTTCAATTATAGGTAGACTTCGTCCGGACTCCTACAGGAGCTGGACTTCACCCCCACTTCAATTGTAGGTAGACTTCGCCCGGACTCCTACAGGAGCCGGACCTCGTCCCCGACTCCGACTGCAGGAAGACTTCGCTCGGACTCCTACGAGAGCTGGACCTCATCCTCGACTCTAGCTGCAGGAAGGCCTCATCCGGACTCCTATGGGAGCCAGACTTCGCCCCCAACTCCAGCTGCAGGAAGGCCTCGTCCAGACTCCTACGGGAGCCAGACCTCGTCCCCGACTCCGGCTGCAAGCAGACTTCGTCCGGACTCCTACGGGAGCCGGACTCCGCCCACAACTTCAATTACAGGTAGACTTCGTCCAGACTCCTACGGGAGCCAGACTTCGCCCCCAACTTCAATTGCAGGTAGACTTCGCCCGGACTCCTACGGGAGCTAGACCTCATCCCCGACTCCGACTGTAGGAAGGCCTCATCCGGACTCCTACGGGAGCCGGACTTCGCCCCCAACTCCAGCTGCAGGAAGGCCTCGTCTGGACTCCTACGGGAGCCGGACCTCGTCCCCAACTCCGGCTGAAGGCAGACTTCGTCCAGACTCCTACGGGAGCCAAACTCCGCCCACAACTTCAATTGCAAGTAGACTTCGTCCGGACTCCTACGGGAGCCGGGCTTCATCCCCGACTTTGACTGCAGGGAGACTTCGTCCGGATTCCTACGGGGGTCGGACTTCGAGCTCCTGTTACAAGCGACCCACTCCAAGTTACCGCTGCAAACAAACTATTTCAAGTTCCTACCACGAGCGGCTTTGGCCGAGACTCCTCGACAAATGATCCCCGTCCGAGCTTCTGCAGAGACCGGACTCCAATCGAACTTCGACCGATAGGCCTGGACCCCCTGGCAGGCTGTAGTAACGGCCACGACTCTGCTCCACTTCCTGCGATGGATTCCGTGTGGCTCCATCACTCCCTGGCAGGCCGCAGCAACGGCCATGATTTTGCTCCACTTCTTGCGACGGATTCCATGCGACTCCATCACTCCTTGGCAGACCACAATAATGGCCACGATCCTGCTCCACTTCCTGCGACAGATACCGCATGGTTCCTCCACCCTCTGGCAAGTTGCGACAATGGACGTCGCTCCACTCCCCGCAACAGACTCCACGTGGCATGTCCCGGTGATAGCCACGATTCCACTCCACTACTCTTCGCAACAAACTCCTCCTGACCCTGGGTAGCCCACTGCCAGACGGTTGCAAACATCGCTATCAGTCTGTTGCCCCCTCCACCTATAAAAGGGGGATCCCAGATACGTTATTCTTTAAGCTCTCATTTCTTACCTAAAAACTCTGCTAAAATTTTTGTTCGAGCACTCCATTCTTGTTGAGGCAGAGAACTGACTTGAGCATCGGAGGGTCTTGTCGGAGCAACCCCACCTCTGATTTAGACTTCTTTTGCAGGTCCCGACGGTGACCGTGACTCCCTCGACTCCAGCTTCTCCAACGCAGGCGGATTTTTGCACCAACAAGTAGTATCAGAGCCATGGGTTTCATATGCATAAAATTGACGTACATATTTTGAAAAGAGTTTCAAAATTTAATTTTTTTCTTGATACATGAGATATATAGATGATTATTTTAAATTTTAAATTTATTTTAAATTTAATTTTAAAATATATAGTTGATATGTGAAAGCATGCATAGATCTAAATTTTATTTTAGATTGATTTTTAGTTCATATTTATATGATATGTAGATGCATGCATAAATCTAAAATTTAATTTGACCTGATTTATAATTTATATATGAGATATATGATTGCATATTTAGATCAAAAAATTATTTTTGATATAATTCATGAAATATATATGAGATATATGATATCATGTTATGATCTGAACTTTTGTTTGGATCTGAATTTTACATACATATATGAGATATATGCTTGTATGTTAAATCTGAAAATAAGTTTCATAATTTAAAACTTATCTTTCATATAAAGAATTTAGATCTAAAATTTAGTTTCAAAATCTGAAATTTATGTTTGTGCATAAGAATTTTGATTATGAGAAAATCAAAAAGTTAGGTCATGTAATTAGATTGCATCTAGGGTTTTTAATTTGAACATAATGGGTTTAATTTGATTAAGTAATTGATTAAACTGAGTCAAGTGTTGATTAAGATTAGATCAATTAAGTTATATAATCATACAATTATTGTTGATCAAATTGAATGAATCCAATATATAGAATCAATTGACTTAAGGACCTAATTCGATTCGATAGCTTGAGCCTGATTCACTTGAGTTAACCTATCTGGACCAATTGACCTATTAGTGTCTAAGGCAAGTAATTGAGAGATAGTTATTTAATTGGTACCATTTGCTGACCTGGCAAATTTATTGATGTCTAAGAAAAGCAACGGGGGGATCTCCACCGATCTCCACTTACTTGGCCAATTTGAAAGATTGAGTCTTGAATGGGTTTCTTGGTGGTTTGGTTTAACCCATGCCAATTAGATTAGTCATATGATGAATGATTACATGAGACCTAAACCTAAACTTTTTCATAAATATTAAGTCCATAAGTCTTCTATCATAGTAGATGTGCGGGCGTTGAAAAAATAATGCCCTACAAGCCAATCGCATACGAGATGCAATAGGATATTTTCTATAATATGTCTTCTAGACTCATGTAATTGACATTAATATTATTAATAAAATAGATATTTTTGATTCATTATATATTGCGTCTTATTATTTTTAAGATTATAATGAACCCCATAGATTTAGGCAATGATTTTAGGATCGTGATGAGATTACGCTAGTAAGACCTAAAATCTTGATAGTCATGACCTAAAATATTCTCAGTCATTAGTTTATTGAGTCGAAGTCAATGGTATCGGTAAGACGGGCATATCCTATGTATGCTCAGAGATGAGGGTGGTTGATCTCACAGCCACTTGTGTGATGATATTAATACAAGGATATGAATCTCATTAGAGAATGAGTTCACTGAATAGATCTGCAAAAAAATATCTGATGGAGTCTTATTTACATGTCAGCTGATGATTCTCTAGTGAAAGTGGATAAGTGATCTTTTGACCTGAGATCGCCATAGTACTTTGTGTACATGAATCCATATTTTGGTTCACTTCCTAACTTAGTTCTCTGATCCTTATATGGGGTGTTTTGGATGTGGTGAAGTATGCATGGAGGTTGTGAGTGATTAATAAGGGATCAGTCACTCCTAATAAGAGGAGCGAACATGCTATATGATCTCATAGGTCGATGATTCTAAAAGACTTTGACCAAAACAGAATGATAATTAAAAAAAAAATTTAATATATCATCAATTGAATCATCATCTTCTAATCGAGATACATATAGATAAGCAATTGGATTTGATATGTTTTTATACCCACATCTCATTTGAAATGTTGTTTGACTGAAGGATTGAATTACACGATAAATTATCACTGAAAGGTATTTTGATAATTTTTTATCAAAATTTTAAATCTTTTGAATATTCATGATATATTGTTAGATGTCGATCTTGACTTGTGGACTCATCAAAATTAAAAAAAATTAATTCAAAAATTAATTAGGAAGAGTCCTACTTGATTGGGACTCTTGAGCTGACCTAATCTGATCAGATTAGGATTATGTCGAGTCTGTGTCCACTGCTAGCTAGATTTAGAATCCAATGGATCACACACTTTGAGATTTGATCTTAGTTTAATTTAATTAAAATTTAATATAAATTTTAAAGGTTAATTTGATATGCTAGCACATTGTATTAATCCAAGTTCCTAAATTGGTTCAGCTCAAAGTGTTTGAGCTAAACTAGACCAGTTGTCTTTGATCTAATGGGATTAGGTCCAATTTAATTGGGTTCTTATCCAACTTAGAATAGTTTCAAGTATGAAAGGACTCCTCTATGCCCACTAGGTTTCACACCAAAATATTAATGCCGCCCACTCTTAATTAGCATTGGAAGATGAAGAGTCCTTCTTAATGAAGGCTCTTATCTTATCTTATCGCCTAGTATTCTCATCCAGAACCTTAATGAATTCATGCTGATTTTACATGGGATATTTATGGGGCATAGAAGAAGAAGAGTCCTTCTATGTGAAGGCTCTCCTACATCAAAATAAATTATGGTGTTTTATTTCACCACTTTGAGAAGGTAGAGCATCAAAAGTTGGCGCCCCTTGGTCCTTCCTCACATCCCATGGTCACCTATTTATATGGGGCATCTCATATGGACCAAGTGCTAGATTTTGGATGAAAATCAGAGATAATTTTCATATGAAAGAGAGAAAAAAATTTGGAAAAAAATTGAGAAAAAGGCAAAAAAAAATTGAGAGGCAAATGTTGTAAGAAGGGTGGTGAGAGAATTAGCAAGTGTTGCTAGTTAGCCCTAAGGTTTGATTTTTCTGTATGTTGGAGCCCAAAATCAAATCTTAGGTTGTAAGACATCTGAAGAGTATCTTCTTCATGTGATTCTGATGGTAAAATTAAAGGAAACTGGGCTTTGGTATGATCATACTTCGAGTTCGAAGCCGACAGTGTTCTTGATATGACAAAACTACAGTAGCACACCGGTTGGAAGGACCTTGGCCAACTTTCGTGTGGATCACTATTGGAGGACTTCTACTTTGAAGTCTCATGAAGATCACCATCATGCTATATTATTTTTTGATAAATTTATTATTCTATCTCTTTACATGCTTGTTTTTGTTTTGATCGACACCGACAAGGTGATTCTAGGGTTTGAGTTTTGATTCGATAGTTTTAACTGTTAAAGCTATTGATTTATTTATTTTAAAAATTTTAAAAATTGATTTCTACTGCATGATCAAAATTAAACAGTGGTATCAGAGCCACTCTTATTAGATTTGATCAAATAAGTACAAAGTTATAGTATAGAATTGTTCTTGTTCATATATTGCCAAAAATATTGCATTAATTTTTAGCATCGATCTTTAAACTCAAAAAAATATTTTTGACTTTATATGAACCATGAATTTAAATTTTAGTTATTAAAATTATGAATATATGATAATTTAAAATTAATTATTTCATGGCTGCTAGATGCTTAAATCGATTTATGGTTAAGGGTGTTATGCATGCCTAATTTGATTAGGATTTGCTTTCTTATTTGATATGCTTGACATATGTTAAGTCATTTTATGTACCCTTATATGATTTTCTAGCATGATTATATGATTGTTATTATGACTTGCAAAAGTATGCAAATTGCATAATATGTTTAGCATATTTTATGTAGTTATAGTTAGGATGTGCCGAGACCAGTTCAAAGACTCTCTTAAAAATTATATTAAGTTATAATGTAAGAATTTACTTTTAATTCAAATATCAAATTTATTTGATCAATTGGTATCTAGGATAGTATAAAAAGTAATTTTTTAATTAGGTCCGTATGCTGGCCTGACCAACTTTGTTGGTGTCTAAGAAAAGCTATGGGGAGCCTCCCACCTACTGATCTGGCCAATTTGATCTTATTGAATTTCAGACTTAGATTGATTAGTGATGTAGACACTACAAAGATCTTCCTTCAAACTTGGTCAATAGAGTATGTCGAGATCTTAGTGAACTTGTTGTGCTATCCATAAAGCTTACTATAAAAATTGATATGATGTTGATTAAGTGTATATTGATGCTTATGGCATATTTGAATAGTGTTGCTTTGTTATGCTATCCACAAGGGCAGCATTGTTTAAGTATGACCATATGAGATTGAAGGGTTAACTTAACTAGACACTATAGTTTGTTGTGCTATCCATAAGACTATACTGGATACATCGGCACCCAATTGAAGGAATCAGATCTAGGGTTTTAGGGTTAGATCTTGAAATTTTTTCAAGATCAAGGAATGAAAGACTAAAATAAATCAAAATTTATCTTATAAAATTAGAGAATCCCTAGATCTAAGATCCTATTACATGATTATTACATGGCATTAAATCAAAAATTAAAATATAAAGAGCATGAACTACATGTTGATTATATCAACATGTTTCTATACTATATCTAATATATGTAAAATATAATAGATCAGATCTATTACCTTGCAAGTTAGACATTCTAACTTTGTTGATCCAGGCTTGAGGATGATATTACAAGCTGCACATGCATCTGGCCTCTAGGAGTCATCCATACGAGCCCACGAATCACGATCAGAAGTCCTGATCCAGGAAATCAGTACAGTATGCTAGTACTATGCTGATCCTTCTTCAATGGTCGATCAGATACCTCTTTCTACTTGATTTGGACTCTTTCAAAGATGAGAAGTAGGAGAAAGAGTTTTAGAAGATAAAAACTTATGATGAAAATATTAAAAATATATTTTATTTATTAACAAATCAATTACAATACAAATTTGCTCAACCGTCAACAGATTTACGATTGACTTTTGGGACATATTTTCCAACAACTCCCACTTGTCCTAAAGCCACTTGGCACAGTATCTAATACCCATCTTCAACTTGTGGTTGTCGAGCTCCTTTATCATCAGGGCTTTAGTGAAGGGGTCGGTTAGGTTCTCCTTTCCATCGATCTTCTGAAGAACGACGTCACCTCGATCCACAATCTCCCGAACCAGGTGGAAGCGGTGCAAAATATGCTTCATCCACTGGTGTGCTTTGGGTTCCTTTACCTAAGCTATGGCACCAGTGCTGTTGCAGTAGAGCAGGACCGGAACATCGAGGGAGGGTGCTACTCCGAGCTCGGTGATGAATTTCCTCAGTCACATAGCTTCCTTCGCGGCATCCGATGTTGCGATGTACTCTGCCTCACAAATAGAGTTTGCCACAGTATGCTGCTTGAAACTCTTCCAGTAGATGGCTCCACCATTTAGAGTAAAGATATAACCCGATATGCTTCTGCTGTCATCATAGTCAGATTGAAAGCTAGAGTCTGTGAACCCCACAAGTTTCAGATCTGACTCGCCATAAACCAACCATTGGTCCTTAGTATTTCTCAAATACTTAAGGATGGCTTTAACCACTTTTCAGTGATTTTCTCCAGGATCAGATTGGTATCTACTCATTACTCCTAGTGAGTATGCTACATCTAACCTTGTACATGTCATAGCATATATGATAGATCCTACGATCGAAGCATATGGGACTCTACTTATACGCTCTCTCTCTTCAGGAGTTGTCGGACAATCCTTCTTAAAGAGAGAAATTCCATGGCCTATCGGTAGATAGCCCTTCTTGGAGTTCTCCATGTTGAACCTCTTCAGCATAGTGTCTATGTACGTGGACTGGGATAATCCAAGCATCATTTTAGATCTATCTCTATAGATTTTCATCCCTAGGATGTAGGATGCTTCACCCAAGTCCTTCATAGAGAACTGTGATGACAACCAAACTTTTATTTTTTGTAGTGCGGGGATGTCATTTTCGATTAAGAGAATGTCATCCATGTACAAGACAAGAAATACCACAACTAGACCATTTGCCCATTTATAGATGTAGGGCTCTTCTCCGTTCTTAACGAAGTCATACGTTTTGATCACCTTATCAAAATGCATGTTCCAACTCCGAGAAGCTTGCTTCAATCCATAAATGGATCTCTGAAGCTTGCACACCTTGGACTCATCTGTGGATGTAATGAAGGAACCAGATCTAGGGTTTCAGGGTTAGATCTGAAAACTTTTTCAAGATCATATAGCGGAAGACTAAAATAAATCAAAATTTATTTTTTAAAACTAGAGAATTCCTAGATCTAAGATCCTATTACATGATTATTACATAGCATTAAATCAGAAATTAAAATACATATATACAGCATAAACTACATGTTGATCATATCAACATGTTTCTATACTACATCTAATGTATGTATTAAACTATAGATCAGATCTATTACCTTGCAAGTTAGATGTTCTAACCTCGCTGATCCAGGCTTGAAGATGATGTTGCAAGCCACATATGCATCCAGCCTCTAGGAGTCATCCACACGAGCCCACGAATCTCGATCAGAAGTCCTGCTTCAGGAAATCAGCACAATATGCTAGTACTGCGCTGATCCTTCTTTGATGGTTGATCAGGTGCCTCCTTCTTCTTGATTTGGACTCTTCCAAAGATGAAAAGTAGGAGGAGTTTAAGATCCGAGATGCTCTCAGAAAGCTCAAGATGGAGGGAGGAAAGATATGAAAACAAACAACCCTAGAAGAAGACCCTCTTCTTCTTCTCGTTTCTCTCTCTAGACACCCTATCTTGTGTCTATTATATCTCCACAACCCAAAAGTTTTTCTCTCTGATTTTTGGACAGCCCAAAGGTCTCTCAAATTTCTATCTTTTCAAAAATTTCATGAAGAAACTCATATTATAGAGAGAGATATGATAGAGTCCTTGTCTAGGTGAAATACCTAGTCAAGGCTTATCCAAACATGGCAAGATAAGAGGTGCCCAACTCTTGAGCACCTCCTCCTTATTTTTATGCATGGATTACCAGCAAAGGGTGCACAATGTGTACCCTAAAAGCTACAAAAATTCCAAAAAAAAATTGGATAAATTTGGTGCAAATTTGAAAGAGTTTTGGATTTCTAAAACTCTATCTCATAGAATTTGAAATCCAAACTTATTCCTCTTTGATTTGATCCAAACCACCTTCCATGTAAGAAAGAAGAGAGGAAACCTTTTGTGGATGTGGAAGAGACCTGGGAGAGGGCTTATGTTGCACAAAATAAGAGGAGATTGGCGTTGAATGAAAGATAGGGCATGGGGAAGGCTTATGTGGCGCAAGGTGGAATCCTAGTCTTACTAGGATTCTATCTTATGACTTATTTTAATTTGGTTTCTCAAACCAAATCAAACCAAAATTAGATCAACCCAATTAAAATAGGTCTTAACCCAATTAAGAATCTAATTTAATCAGATTAAATTAGATTTAAATCTGATTTAATTTTTTAATCAAATTAAAAATTAGATTGACCCAAGTCCTAGTTGAACTAGGACTAGTTTTTTCTTGCACTTGGCTTATCCAATAAACTAATTGGACTTGATCCAATCAAGCCCAAACCAAATCTAATTAAATCATATTTAATTAGACTTAATCTCAGCCCATTGGCTTAATCAAATTAAGCCAATTAGCAATCGAATTGCTAATCTATCCTCCTGCAACACTTGCACTGGGTTAAATGTCAATCGTATTGATCATTTAACCCTAGAATGATTCTTAATCGTTGATCAACCATCTGATCAGATTATGAACTCTCATGTGTGTGACCTCATAGGTCTGAACCTAAGTCGATAGCACAGGAATAAATTTTTGTACCAATCAAAGTGACCATCTAGCAATGGTATCCGACGATCGGAAAGGTCGAATGTGTAGAACAACATCCTTAGAACCCATGCGGATATAGTTTTCATATAATTCATCCTCTTGACCAAAATGATCATAGGACACCCTAGAGTTCAACTGTCAACTCTGATCAGGTTGTCCACATTGTATTTCAAAATATCAAATCCATCTGATGGATTACCCTAGATTGAAATACAGCGACTCATTCTTCTCCAACTCTTGGAGTGGTCAATCCCATCTCGATCACACTCTGACTTCGCAAGTACTTGACTATGCCCAGAAGCCTTCCGTTCCTGAATTAAAAATTCAGTTAGTCCAGTACCAAAACACAGTGAGTTGCTTGCAAGTCACTGAGGTGATCTCAGGTCTAAGGGATACTTATACCTATATCCCATCAGAGACATTCTCGATAGCAGAATACTCTGGAGTTGGTCATGTTCAATGATGATGTACCAGTATATCTCACTTGTATGCCATACCAGTGTCTCCACACTCTTTGGTTAAGAGGACAACCAACCCATACGGCCTACAGCGACCTATGTTCGATAGAAGCTGTCGTCCTTATTAACAGCCTATCATTTGGTCGTGAACTGTTTTAAGGACTAATCGATAAATCCTCTCTTTATCGAATCTAAATAGTCCTAAGGACTTCATCATAACAATGGAGTTCATTTGAAGATGAAAGCTTATGATGAAAATACCAAATACAAATCAATTACAATACTTGGTTGCTCAACCGTTAACAGCTTGACGATTGGCTTTTTGGAACACATTTCCCAACAACTCCCACTTATCCTAAAGCCACTCGGCATAGTATCTAATACCCATCTTCGACTTGTAGTTGTTGAACTCCTTTATCGCCAGGGCTTTAGTGAAGGGGTTGGCTAGGTTCTCCTTTTTGTTGATCTTCTGAAGGTCGACGTCACCTCGATCTACAATCTTCCAGACCAGGTGAAAGCGGCGCAAGATGTGCTTCGTCCGCTGATGTGCTTTGGGTTCCTTCGCTTGAGCTATGGCACCAGTGCTGTCGTAGTAGAGTAGGACCGGACCATCGAGGGAGGGTGCTACTCTGAGCTCATTGATGAATTTCCTCAGCCACACAGCTTCCTTCGTGTTATCCAATGCTGCGATGTACTCCGCTTCACAAACAGAGTCCGCCACAGTATGCTGCTTGAAACTCTTCCAGCAGATGGCTCCACCATTCAGAGTAAAGATATAACCCGACACGCTCCTACTGTCATCATGGTCAGATTGAAAGCTAGAGTCTGTGAACCCCACAAGTTTCAGATCTGACTCGCCATAAACCAACCATTGGTCCTTAGTATTTCTCAAATACTTAAGGATGGCTTTAACCACTTTCCAGTGATTTTCTCCAGAATCAAATTGGTATCTACTCACTACTCCTAGTGAGTATGCCACATCTGGCCTTGTACATGTCATGGCATACATGATAGATCCCACGACTGAAGCATATGGGACTCTACTCATATGCTCTCTCTCTTCAGGAGTTGTCGGATAATCCTTCTTAGAGAGAGAAATTACATGGCCTATCGGTGGATAGCCCTTCTTGGAATTCTCTATGCTGAACCTCTTCAGCACAGTGTCTATGTACATGGACTGGGATAACCCAAGCATCTTTTTAGATCTATCCCTATAGATCTTCATCCTTAGGATGTAGGATGCTTCACCCAAGTTCTTCATGGAGAACTATGATGACAATCAAACTTTTATTCCCTGTAGTGTGGGGATGTCATTCTCGATTAAGAGAATGTCATCCACATATAAGACAAGGAATATCATAATTGGACCATTTGCCCATCTATAGATGCAGGGCTCTTCTCCATTCTTAATGAAGCCATATGTTTTGATCACCTTATCAAAATGCATGTTCCAACTCCGAGAAGCTTGTTTCAATCCATAAATGGATCTCTGAAGCTTGCACACCTTGGACTCATCTGTGGATGTAAACCCCTCAGGTTGTATCATATACACCTCTTCGGTCAGCTCTCCATTCAGGAAAGCTGTCTTTACATCTATCTGCTAGATCTCATAATCCAGATGGGCAGCTATTGCAAGCATTATCTGAATGGATTTGAGCATTGCCACAGAGAAAAATGTCTCATCATAGTCAATACCATAACATTGACGATACCCCTTGGCAACCAGACGGGCTTTATAGGTCTCCACCTTCCCATCTACGCCCCTCTTCCTTTTGAAGACCCATTTACACCCAATGGGTTTAACCCCTTCAGGTGGGTCAATCAATGTCTATACATCGTTGACCTTCATGGACTCCATTTTGGATTTCATGGCTTCAAACCTTTTCTCAGAATCAGATCTCTGCATTGCATCCATATAGGTGATCGGATCCTCATTATTCTCATCAAGTTCGATGGGATCACCATCCCGGACCAAGAAATCATAGTATCTGTCCGGCTGACACGGTACTCTACCGAATTGCCTTAATGGTGCAGGTACATTGGGCTCCGGATCTGATCTAATCATATCCGACTCAGGTTCAGCTATTGGTGTCGGTCCTTCTACCGTTGAACTTCATCAAGTTCAACCTTAGAGGCAACGGTTCCTTCACCAAGGAACTCTTTTTATAAAAAAATTACCTTAAGGCTGACGAACACCTTTTGTTCATCAGCATGATAGAAAAAATATCCTTTTATCTCTTTGGGGTACCCTATGAATGAGCATTTGTCAGACCTAGGTCCAAGTTTATTTGTGACTAATCGTTTGACATAGGTCGGACACCCCCAGACCCTAAGGTGTGAAAGTACTGGCTTACGTCCTGTCCATATCTTATATGGAGTCTTAATTACAGACTTACTTGAAATCCTATTTAACAGATAATAGGTCGATTCGAGTGCATATCCCCAGAAAGATATCGGCAAGCTAGCAAAACCCATCATGGATCAAACCATGTCTAACAGAGTCTGATTCCTCCTTTCAGACACACCATTATGCTGTGGTGTTCCTGGAGGAGTCCATTGGGAGAGAATTCCATTCTCTCCTAGATATGTGAGAAATTCACTAGAAAGGTATTCTCCTCCTCGATCAGATTGAAGAGTTTTAATACTCTTCTCAGTTTATTTTTCTACTTCACTTCGGAATTGTTTGAACATTTCAAATGAATCCGACTTATGTTTCATCAGATAGACATATCCATATCGGGATAGGTCATCCGTGAAAGTTATGAAGTAGAAATATCCACCTCTAGCACTGGTGCTCATGGGCCCGCATACATCAGTATGTATTAGGCCCAAGAGCTCAGTAGCTCTCTCACCTTTTTCAGTAAAAGGTGATTTGGTCATTTTACCAAGAAGACAGAACTCACGGTTGGAAGTGATTCATAATCACTGACTTCGAGGATTTTCTCTTGAGTCAACCTGTTTATTCTGTTCTTGTTTATATGACCTAGCCTCCAATGTCATAAGTAGATATCTGACACACTATCTAATCTAGGGTGCTTGTCAGTAGAATAGACTCTTATCAGGCTTGATCTTTTTGGTCTGGCTTTGCACTAATGTCCTAGCCTAAACTTGCACCTTCTTCACTTTCTTCTTCTTATTCTTCTTCCCTTTCTTAAAAGGTCCAGAACCAGAAGACGAACCTCCCACTAAGTTCACCAACTCCTTGTGAAGTTGGTGATCTTTCTCAAAGTTCTGAAGGAACCCCAGTAATCCGTGGTAGTTTACTTCAGGCCTTGTCATTCTATAATGAGTGAGGAATGGGAGATAAGACTCGGGCAGCGAGTTCAGTATTGTATCTTTCCCAAGCTGCTCATGCACGGAAAAGCTGAGCTTGCTCAATCATTCCATCAGCACGATCATGTACAATACATGATCAGTGACAGAGGCACCATCCCGCATTTTGGCGTTGAAGATGGCACAACTAGTCTTGTGCCTCTCCACGTCATCGGGTGTGCCAAAGGCATCCTCTAACACTTGAAGCATGTCCTTTGGCTGAGCCATCTTGAATCTGCGACTGAACTCGTCGCTCATGGCAGCCAGCATGATACAGCGCACCGTGGTCCAATCACTGAGCCACTTCTGGTAAGTGTCTCTGACTGTTCCACGTGCATTGGCAGCTGGCTCCTCAGGTGCAGGATCCATTATCACATATAGGATCCGTTCATGCTCCAGGACTATCTTCAACTTTCGGTACCAGCTACCGAAGTTGAGTCCCACCAACTTATCATTGTCCAACAATGATCGGAGCAATAGGGAAGTGGCCATATTTTCACAAAAGAGAACCATAACCTAAATAGTAATTGATTCATTAAACCTAAAGATTTAAACTTTAATCAAAAGATTTCTCCCACTATTTTATTCTAATTGATAGCCTCTACCTCCAATTCGAAGAATTATCCCAATTCCTTAGTGGGTACTAGAATCCACTTAGACTGCACACAAGCCCAACTTTTTGTTGGCCAACCCATGTACATCTAAGGGTAAGTTCATAACCAATTGTTTCTCTAAATAATTTCTAGTAATTTTAATTTTGCCCTAGAAACCTAATCAGTAGGCTTTGGCCTCCACTGTACGGATCCGGTTAGGTCCAACCATTAACATGATCATACTTGGTGTATCTAACCAACGAATGATTAAGTCCAACTTTGGTTGGCTCACCTAACCACCATTAGAGAGACACTTCCAAGTCATCATATGATGAGTGATAATTCCATTAGTCAACAAGCACCAGGCCTTTGGGTCTGCAATGATTATTGAGTTAATAGACTCATTATCAAACACCTTAATGGGAGGCTATGACTCAGTTATCTCCATAACTTTATCATTTTAAGGACCTAATAATTTTAGAGGATTTAAATAATTTAGAGGATGAGGTCAGATGAACCAGCTTATCATGATCCTCCCACTGGCTTCACCAAGTCAGCTTAAGGGAGACCATTAAAAGGGCTGGTCTAGGAGCACCTAAATCAGTCACACTGATTTACCTAGCTGACATGGGTCAGCTCGAATAGTCAAGTGATCCGATCAAAACATAATTTTACCAAGAGGCCAGGTAAGTTCGATCAGTGGAAGGATCTGCCAAAGCTTGCCTTAGACACCATCAGAAATGGCTAGGTAAGTGGGCTCTCATTAAAAACCACCGATCTGATTTACCTTAGATACCAACTGATTTAATTAGTTTCGATTAGATCAACCTAACAGTTCGTGCTAGACCACTTAGCCAAGAATCAAGTCTATTTGGTTCTCGTTAAAGATATGGACTTGACCAACTACAACTATTGTAATTGATCTAGAGAATCCTTGACCTAATCTAAGACAACAATTGATTAGATTTAGTCAATTCTCTAATTAAGTCCATCTTTAATCTAACCATAGGTCTAACCCAATTAATGGACCTAATTCCCACTAACCCATTAACCCAATGTGTTATGGTTTGTGTCTTAGGTTCTTCAATTCACAATCCTAGAACCTAATCAAACAACTTCTTAATTCTTAATTAAGCTTTGGGCTGAGGGTTGGGTTCGATTTTTTAAAAATAATTTTTATATTTATAAAATAATTTTACAATATGATTCTACCAACCATATTGCATGTTTGATTCATAATCAAGATACAAGTGAAATAAACATGAAACTACTTTAGATCTAATCTAAACAGGTTTGTGTAATTGAAACAATTTCAACTTTAAACAATTTCTTTGCACAAAAATTATTAACAAAGAGATTTTATTTTAGATTTAAATATCTTTTAAATCTAATAAATTATAAATTTAATATAGATTATATCTAACAAATTAATGATTAAAGATAGATCTACACAAACTAGGACAACCTTTGCACTGTAAGGGGTAAACCTTACAGCAGGACAACCTTGCAGCTCATGATTGATCTATAATTTTAATTTTAGATTTAATAATTAGATTATAAATTAAATTTAATCTAAGAAATAATCTAAGCATGTATAAATAATCATGTAATAAAGAACCTAAGCTCTGATACCAATTGAAGGAACCAGATCTAGGGTTTCAAGGTTAGATCTTGAAATTTTTTCAAGATCATACAGCGGAAGACTAAAATAAATCAAAATTTATTTTGTAAAACTATAGAATTCTTAGATCTAAGATTCTATTATATAATTATTATATAGTATTAAATTAAAAATTAAAATATATATATACAGCATGAACTACATGTTGATCATATCAACATGTTTCTATACTACATCTAATGTATGTATTAAACTATAGATCAGATCTATTACCTTGCAAGTTAGACGTTCTAACCTCACTGATCTGGGCTTGAGGATGATATTGCAAGCCACACATGTGTCCGGCCTCTAGGAGTCATCCACACGAGTCCACGAATCTCGATCAGAAGTCCTGCTTCAGGAAATCAGCACAGTATGCTAGTACTGCACTGATCCTTCTTTGATGGTTGATCAGGTGCCTCCTTCTTCTTGATTTGGACTCTTCCAAAGATGAAAAGTAGGAGGAGGAGTTTCAGATCTGAGACGCTCTCAGAAAACTCAAGATGGAGGGAGGAAAGATATGAAAACAAACAACCCTAGAAGAAGACCCTCTTTTTCTTCCCGTTTCTCTCTCTAGACACCCTATCTTGTGTCTATTATATCTCCATGACCCAAAGGTCTTTCTTTCTAATTTTGGATAGCCCAAAGGTCTCTCAAATCTCTATCTTTTTCAAAAATTTCATGAAGAAATTCATTTTATAGAGAGAGATATGATAGAGTCCTTGTCTAGGTCAAATACCTAGTCAAGGCTTATCCAAACATGGCAAGATAAGAGACGCCCAACTCTTGAGCACCTCCTCCTTATTTTTGTGCATGGATTATCATAAAAGGGTGAACAATATGTACACTAAAAGTCAAAAAAATTATAAAAAAAATTTGGATAAATTTGGTGCAAAATTGAAAGAGTTTTGGATTTCTAAAACTCTATCCCATAGAATTTGAAATCCAAACTTATTCCTCTTTGATTTAATCCAAACCACCTTCCATGTAAAAAAGAAGAGAGAAAACCTTTTGTAAACATAGGAGAGACCTAGGAGAGAGATTTTGTCACACAAAATAATAGGAGATTGGCATTGAATGGGAGAGAGGGCATGGGGAAGGCTTATGTGGTGCAAGGTGGAATCCTAGTCTTACTAGGATTCTATCTTATGACTTGTTTTAATTTGGTTTCTCAAATCAAATCAAACCAAAATTAGATCAACCCAATTAAAATAGGTCTTAACTCAATTAAAAATATAATTTAATTAGATTAAATTAGATTTAAATCTGATTTAATTTTCTAATCAAATTAGAAATTAGATTGATCCAAGTCCTAGTTGAACTAGGACTAGTTTTTTCTTGCACTTGGCGTATCCAATAAACCAATTAGACTTGATCCAATTAAGTCCAAACTAAATCTAATTAAATTATATTTAATTAAACTTAATCTTAACCCATTGGCTTAATCAAATTAAGCCAATTAGCAATCAAATTACTAATCGATCCTCCTGCAACACTTGCACTGGATTAAATGTCAATCGTATTGATCATTTAACCCTAGAACGATTCTTAATCGTTGATCAACCATCCGATCAGATCATGAACTCTAATGTGTATGACCTCATAGGTCTGAACCTTAGTCAGTAGCACAGGAATAAATTTTTGTACCAATCGAAGTGACCATCTAGCAATGGTACCCGACGATCGGATAGGTCGAATGTGTAGAACAACATCCTTAGAACCCATGCAGATATAGTTTTCATATAATTCATCCCCATGACCAAAATGATCATAGGACACCCCAGAGTTCAACTGTCAACTCTGATCAGGTTGTCCACATTGTATTTCAAAATATCAAATCCATCTGATGGATTACCCTAGCCAAGATTTTGCTAAATTGAAATACAGTGACTCATTCTTCTCCAACTCTTGGAGTGATCAATCCCATCTCAATCACACTCTGACTTCATAAGTACTTGACTATGCCCAGAAGCCTTCCATCCCTGAATTAGAAATTCAGTTAGTCCAGTACCAAAGCACAGTGAGTTGCTTGCAAGTCACTGAGGCGATCTCAGGTCTAAGGGACACTTATACCTATATCCCATCAGAGACATTCTCGACAGTAGAATACTTTGGAGTTGGTCACGTTCAATGATGATGTACTAGTATATCTCACCTATATGCCATACCAGTGTCTCCACACTCTTTGGTTAAGAGGACAACCAACCCATATGGCCTACAGCGACCTATGCTCAATAGAAGTTGTCGTCCTTATTAACAACCTATCATTTGGTCGTGAACTGTTTTAAGGACGAATCGATAAATCCTCTCTTTATCGAATCTAAATAGTCCTAAGGACTTCATCATAACAACAGAGTTCATTTGAAGATGAAAGCTTATGATGAAAATGCCAAATACAAATCAATTACAATACTTGGTTGCTCAACTGTCAATAGCTTGACGATTGACTTTTTGGGATACATTTTCCAATATGTAAACCCCTCAGGTTGTACATATACACCTCTTCGGTCAGCTCTCCATTTAGGAAAGCTGTCTTTACATCCATTTGCCAGATCTCATAATGCAGATGGGTAGCTATTGCAAGCATTATCTGAATGAATTTGAGTATTGCCACAGGGGAGAACGTCTCATTATAGTCAATACCATAATGTTGATGATACCCCTTGGCAACCAGGTGGGCTTTATAGGTCTCCACCTTTCTATCTGTGCCCCTCTTCCTTTTGAAGACCCATTTACACCCAATGGGTTTAACCCGTTCAGGTGGGTCAACCAATGTCCATACATTGTTGACCTTCATGGACTCTATTTTGAATTTCATGGCTTCATGCTATTTCTCAAAATCAAGTCTCTGCATTGCATCCATATAGGTGATCGGATCCTCATCGTTCTCATTGAGTTCGATGGGATCATCATCCCAGACCAAGAATCATAGTATCTATTCGGTTGATGCGGTACTCTACTGGATCGCCTTAATGGTGCAGGTACATTAAGCTCTGGATCTGATCTAATCAAATCCGACTCAGGTTCAGCTATTGGTGTCGGTCCTTCTACCTGTTGAACTTCATCAAGTTCAACCTTAGAGGCAACGGTTCCTTCATCAAGGAATTTCTTTTTTAAAAAGATTGCCTTAAGACTGACGAACACCTTTTGTTCATCAGTATGGTAGAAAAAAATATCTTTTGATCTCTTTGGGGTATCCTATGAATGTGCATTTGTCAGACCTAGGTCTAAGTTTATCTGTAACTAACCGTTTGATATAGGTCAGGCACCCCCAGACCCTAAGGTGTGAAAGTGCTGGCTTACCTCCTGTCCATATCTCATATGGGTCTTAATTACAGACTTATTTGGAACCCTATTTAACAGATAACAGGCCGATTTGAGTGCATATCCCCAGAAGGATATCAGCAAGCTGGCAAAATTCATCATGGATCGGACCATGTCTAACAGAATCCGATTTCTCCTTTCAGACACACCATTATGTTGTGGTGTTCCTAGAGGAGTCCATTGGGAGAGAATCTCATTCTCTCCTAGATATGTGAGAAACTCACCAGAAAGGTATTTCCCTCTTCGGTCAGATTGAAGAATTTTAATACTCTTCCCAGTTTGTTTTTCTACTTCACTTCAGAATCGTTTGAACATTTCAAATGAATCTGACTTATGTTTCATCAGATAGGCATATCCATATCTGAATAGATCATCTGTGAAAGTGATGAAGTAAAAATATCCACCTCTAGCACTTGTGCTCATGGGCCTGCATACATCAATATGTACTAGGCCCAAGAGCTTAGTAGCTCTCTCACCTTTTCTAGTAAAAGGTGACTTGGTCATTTTATCAAAAAGACAGGACTCATAGGTTGGAAGTGATTCACAATCATTGACTTCGAGGATTCTCTCTTGAGTCAACCTGTTTATCCTGTTCTTGTTTATATGACCTAGCCTACAGTGCCATAAGTAGATATCTGATACACTATCTAATCTAAGGTGCTTGCCAGTAGAATAGACTACGTTAACAGGTTGTGATAACATATACACACCATTATTCAAATATCCATAAAAAATAGTAACACCATTCATAATGATATTATAAACTTATTTCTTTATTAAAATTTTATCATCATTTTTAGCCAGAAGGCCTATAGAAATAACATTTAAAAAGAAACTGGGACAGAAATGACAATCATTAAGAACAACGGTATGGGACTCAAATACAAGTTTCAAGATTCTTAATACTAGAACTAAAATTGGTCTTCCATCTCCAACGTTTAGGAACCTTTCGCCTTGCTCGAAACTCCTACTGACCTGCAACCCCTACAACGAATTGCAAATATAGTAAGGGCTACCGGTATCCAATACCCAGTCAGTTATATCATAAATAAAAAAATTGCAATGAGTTATCGTATAAATACCTTGCCCAGCAATAGCTTGCTTCTTTCTCTGCCTGTTCGGGTCTAGGGAGGTAATGTACTGAGGATAGTTCCTCTTCCAGTGCCCTCGATTCTTGCAAAAGAAGCATTCAGCTTAACTCTTATCGGGCTTGATCTTTTTGGTCTGGCCCTGTACTGATGTCCCAGCTTGAACTTGCACCTTCTTCATTTTCTTCTTTTTGTTCTTCTTCCCTTTCTCAAAGGGTCGAGAACCAGAAGACGAACCTCCCACTAAGTTCATGGACTCCTTGTGGAATTGGTGATCCTTCTCAAAGTTCTGAAGCAACCCCAATAACCCATGGTAGTTTACTTCAGGCTTTGTCATTCTATAATGAGTGAGGAATGAGAGATAAGACTTGGGCAGCGAGTTCAGTATTGCATCTTTCCCAAGCTGCTCATGCAAGGAAAAGCCGAGCTTGCTCAAATGCTCCATCAGCTCGATCATGTACAATACATGATCAGTGACAGAGGCACCATCCTGCATTTTGGCGTTGAAGATGGCACAACTAGTCTTGTGCCTCTTCGCATCATCGGGTGTGCCAAAAAAATCCTCCAACACTTGAAGCATGTCCTTTGGTTGAGCCGTCTCAAATCTGTGATTGAACTCATTGCTCATGGTAGCCAGTATGATGCAGCGCACCATGGTCTGATCACTGAGCCACTTCTGGTAAGTGTCTCTGACTGATCCACGTGCATTGATAGCTGGCTCCTCAGGTGCAGGATCCGTTATCACATATAGGATCCGTTCATGCTCTAGGATAATCTTCAACTTTCGGTACCAGCTACCAAAGTTGGATCCCACCAAATTTTTATTGTCCAACAATAATCAGAATGATAGGGAAGTGGCCATATCTGTACCAAGAAAAACCATATCCTAATTAGTAATTGATTCATTAAACCTAAAGATTTAGACTTTAATCAAAAGATTTCTTCCACTATTTTATTCGAATTGGTAGCCTCTACCTCCAATTCGAGGAATTACCCTAATTTCTTAGTGGATACTAGAATCCACTTAGACTGTACACAAGCCCAACTTTGGTTGGCTAACCCATGTACATCTAGGGGTAGGTTCATAACCAATTATTTCTCTAAACAATTTCTAATAATTTTAATTTTGCCCCAGTCCCTAATCAGTAGGCTTTGGCCTCCCCTGAAAAGGTCTGGTTAGGTCCAACCATTAACATGACCATACTTGGCCCATCTAGTCAATGAATGATTAGGCCCAACTTTGGTTGGCTAACCTAACCACCATTTGAAAAGATGTAGTCAAGAAATCATATTATGAATGATAATTCCATCAGCCGATAAGCACCAGGCCTTTGGACCTCCAATGATTATCCAACTGATGGATCCATTATCATCCACTTAATGGGAGGCTATAATCTAGTTATCACCATAACTATTTTATTTTAAGGATCTAATAATTTTAGAAGATTTAATTGATTTAGAGGAGGAGGTCAGATGAACCAGCTTATCATGATCTTCCTATTGGCTTCACCAAGTTAGCTTAAGGGAGACCATTAACAAAGAGAGTTTATTTTAGATTTAAATATTTTTTAAATCTAATAAATCATAAATTTAATCTAGATCATATCTAACAAATTTATGATTAAAGATAGATCTACATGAACTAGGATAACTTTTGCACTATAAGGGATAAACCTTACAGAAGGACAACCTACAGTTCATGATTGATCTAAAAAATTTTAATTTTAGATTTAACAATCAGATTATAAATTAGATCTATCTAAGAAATAATCTAAGCATGTATAAATAATCATGTAATAAACAATCTAGGCTCTGATACTAATTGAAGAAACTAGATCTAGGATTTCAGGGTTAGATCTTGAAATATTTTCAAGATCAGGAAGCGGAAGACTAAAATAAATCAAAATTTATCTTATAAAATTAGAGAATCTTTAGATCTAAGATCCTATTATATGATTATTATATGATATTAAATCAAAAATTAAAATATAAAGAGCAAGAACTACATGTTGATCATATCAATATGTTTCTATACTACATCTAATATGTGTAAAATATAATAGATCAGATCTATTACCTTGCAAGTTAGACGTTCTAACTTTGCTGATCCAGATTTAAGGATGATGTTGTGAGCTGCACATGCATCCGACCTCTAGGAGTTATCCACATGAGTCCACAAATCACAAACAGAAGTCCTGGTCTAAGAAATCAGCATAGTATGCTAGTACTATGCTGATCCTTCTTCGATGGTCGATCAGATGCCTCCTTCTTCTTGATTTAGACTCTTTCAAAGATGAGAAGTAGGAGAAAGAGTTTTATATATGAGACACTCTCAGAAAACTCACAGATGGAGGAAGGAAAGAGGTAAACTCAGCAACCCTAGAAGAAGACCCTCTTCTTCTTCTCTTTGCTCTAACCCAGACACTTAGTTTTGTGTCTATTATATCTCCACGCCCCAACACTCTTTCTCCTTGATTTTCACACACCCCAAAAATCTCTCAATGCTCTATAATCTACAAAATTTCAAGAAGAAATTTATCTTAAATAATGAGATATGAGAATCTTTGTCTAGGTCAATACCTAGTCAAGAAAAATCCAAACAGGGCAAGACAAGTGGTGCCCAACTCATGGGCACCCCCTCCTTCCTTTTCTACCATGGACCACCAGAAAAGAGTATACAATATGTTCCATAAAAGTCACAAAAATTCCAAAAAAAAATTGGATAAAATCAGTGCCATAAGGAAAGAGTTTTGGTTTCCTAAAATTTTATCTCATAGAATTTGAAATCCAAACTAATTCCTACTTTGACTTGGTCCACAACCACATTTCATGTAAGAGAGAAAGATTGGAAAGCTTTGGGTATGCGTGAAGGCCTGGGAGAGAAGATTTTATCACACAAAATAAGAGAGAATGGGCATGGGGGGCTAAGGTGGCGCAAGGTGGAATCCTAGTCTTACTAGGATTCAATCTATGATTCGTTCAAATTTGGTTTCTTAAATCAAATCAAACCAAAACTAAATCAATCCAATTAAAATAAGTCTTAATCCAATTAAAAACCTAATTTAATCAGATTAAATTAGATTTAAATCTGATTTAATTTTCTAATTAAATTAAAAATTAGGTTGACCCAAGTCCTAATTGAACTAGGACTAGTTTTTCCTTGTACTTGACTTATCCAATAAGCCAATTGGACTTGATCCAATCAAGTCCAAACCAAATTTAATTAAATCATATTCAATTAGACTTAATCTTAGCCCATTGGCTTAATCAAATTAAGCCAATTAGCAATCAAATTGCTAATCGATCCTCCTACAACACTTGCACTAGGTTAAATATCAATCGTATTGTTTGTTTAACCCTAGAATGATTCTTAATCATTGATCAACCATCCGATCAGATCATGAACTCTAATGTGTGTGACCTCATAGGTCTGAACCTAAACTGATAGCATAGAAATAAATTTTTATACTAATCAAAGTGACCATCTAGTAATGGTACCCGATGGTCGGATAGGTCGAATGTGTAGAACAACATCCTTAGAACCCATACAGATATAGTTTTCATATAATAAATTCTCTTGATCAAAATGCTCATAGGACACCTCAGAGTTCAACTATCTACTCTGATCAGATTATCCACATTATATTTTAAAATATCAAATCCATCTGATGGATTACTCTGGCCAAGGTTTTGCTAAATTGAAATACAGCGACTCATTCTTCTCCAACTCTTGGAGTGGTCAATCCCATCTTGATCACACTCTGACTTTGCAAGTACTTGACTGTTCTCAAAAGCCTTCTGTCACTGAATTAGAAATTCAGTTAGTCCAGTACCAAAGCACAGTGAGTTGCTTGCAAGTCACTGAGGTGATCTCAAGTCTAAGGGACACTTATACCTATATCCCATCAGAGACATTCTCGACTGTAGAATACTCTGGAGTTGGTCACCTTCAATGATGATGTACCCTTATATCTCACCTGTATGTCATACCAGTATCTCCACACTCCTTGGTTAAGAGGACAATCAACCCATATGGCCTACAGCGACCTATGCTCGATAGAAGCTGTTCGTCCTTATTAACAACCTATCATTTGGTCGTAAACAGTTTTAAGGACTAATCGATAAATTTTTTCTTTATCAAACCTAAATCATCCTAAGGACTTCATCACAACAACGGAGTTCATTAGAAGATGAAAATTTGTGATAAAAATATCAAAAATATATTTTATTTATTAACAAATCAATTACAATACAAGGTTGCTCAACCATCAACAGGTTGATGATTGGCTTTTGGAATTTTCCAACACCAATATGATCGGAGAAGATGCTTTCGAGGAGAAAAGTACCATATACAAGATGTAGAAAGATAACAGTATGACTGTCAAATGTATCATGCTTGCCTCGATGAGCAATGAGCTTCAGTGGCAGTATGAGGACATAAATGTTTCCTCTATACTCCTTAATCTTAAGAAGTTATATGGAGAACAAATTTAAACTATTAGATATGAGATATCTAAGCAGTTGTTCCATGCCCGTATGTCTGAAGGCATCTTTATGCAAACATATATCCTGAAGATGATTGATTTGATCACTCATTTGGGACAATTGAATTTTACTATGGATGATGAACTTAGTCAGGATTTGATCCTGCAGTCTCTTTCTGATTCTTTTTCTCAGTTTATCATAAACTATCATATGAACAAATTGAACATCAACCTGTCTGAGCCGCTGAATATGTTGAAAATAGCAGAGAACTATTTTAAGAGCGAAAAAGCTCAGATTCTTCTTGTCGATAAGATCAACAAGAAGAAAAGCAAGAAGGGTTCCAAGAAAAAGCTGAACTCTAAGGCTGGCATCTCCAAGAAGAAGGTCTCCGCCAAAGGTACTTGCTATCACTGTGGCAAGGAGGGGCACTGGAAAAGAAATTGCAAAGAATATCTTGCAATTGTGAAACAAGCAAATGTTGCTCAAGGTTTGTATATGATACAAACTAACTTATCATTAAGTACTTCAATTTTAGATTCTTGGATATTGGACATCGCCTGTGGCTCATAACTTTGCAAATTATTGTAGAATCTGCAGAAAATAAAGAATCTGAATAAAAGTGACTTTAAGCTGTTTGGCACTAGTGAAAAGTCCATTCAGATCGCAGCCATAGAAATCAAGATTTTGAAGTTGCCTTCGATCAAAATTTTAGAACTGAAGATCTGTTATTATATTTCTAATATTGTTAGAAATATTATTTCTATACCATTATTGTTAGAACAAGATTTTGAAATAAAAGCAAAGAACAATGGTTGTTCTATATATTTTTTAAACAAATTTTATGGAAATGCTTATATTGATAATGATCTTTTGTTCCTATTACTTATTGATAATGTACTTCATGTTGATAATATAAAGAAAAAAAAGAAAGAGAATGTGAATATTACATACCTCTGGCATTGCCAACTTGGTCATATAAATGAGTCAAGAATTAACAAGTTATACAAAGATAAATTCTTTGATCCTTATGATTTTAAATTATATGAAACTTGTGAATCTTGTCTCATGGGTAAAATGACCAAGACTCTATTTACTAGACATGGAGAAAGGGTGAGTGATATTTTAGATCTTGTACATACTGATGTTTGTGGTCTAATGTTGACTTAAGCCAGAGGTGGATACTCTTACTTCATCACATTTACTGATAATATGTCTAGGTTTAGATATGTGTATTTAATGAAATATAAATCTGAAGCCTTTGACAAATTCAAAGAGTATCAAAGAATGGTTGAGAAACAAATTGATAAAAATATTCTCTTCGATCTGATTGAGAAGGAGAATATTTGATCAGTGAGTTTCTCAAATATTTAAAATAAAATAGAATACTCTCTTAGTGGATATCTTCTTATACTCCATAATTAAATAAAATTATGGAAAGAAGGAATCGTACCTTATTAGATATGGTGCGATCCGTGATGTGTTTCATGGATCTTTCGATCTCCTTTTGAAGATATGCTCTCAAGACCGCAGCATATGTTTTAAATAAAGTACCTTCCAAATCTGTTTCTAGCACTCCATATGAGATATGGAAAAGAAAAAGGCCGTCTTAAGCATCTTAAGATTTGGGATTGTCCGACTTATGTGAAAAATATTGATGAATATAAGCTGAGTGCTAGATTAGAAAAATACACATTTATGAATTATCCTAAGGAGAGTATAGGATACTACTTCTACCACCTTACTTAATGAAAGGTGTTTGTTGGTAGACATGCTATTTTTTTGGAGAAAGAATTTATCCAAGAAGGGGGCAGTGGGAGGTCTGTTGAACTTGAGGAAGTTCAAAATCTACAATCCATCCAGGATTCATAAAATGATTCTCAACTAGATGTGTCTGTTGTTGAGGCACAGCCACTATACACAACTTCTCTCCAAAGGTCAAGTAGAGTGCGTAATGTACCATACAGATATGGATTTGTCATTGAGAATGACAATACATCTCACATCATTGAGAATGATGATCTCATGACCTATTCGGAAGCTATCATGAGTAGTGACTCTGACAAATGGCTCATTGCTATGAAATCTAAAATGGACTCCATGTATACCAACCAAGTTTAGACTTTGGTTGATACGCCTAAGGGTGTGACCCCAATAGACTGCAAATGGATCTTCAAAACAAAAATTGAAGCAGATGGTCAGGTAGAGACTTATAAGACCAGGCTGGTGGCAAAAGATTTCAGATAAAAATAAGGCATTGATTATGAAGAAATCTTTTCATCGGTAGCCATACTCAAGTCTATTCAGATTATGCTTGCTAATGCTACATACCATGACTATGAGATCTGACAGATGGATGTCAAGACTACCTTTCTCAATGAAAACTTTAAGAAAAAAGTCTATATGACTTACACAGAGAGATTTATCTCTAGTAGGAGAGTAAATCAGGTATGCAAGCTGAATAGATCTATTCATGGATTAAAACAAGTATCGAGGAGTTGGAATATCTATTTTGATGAGACAGTCAAATCATTTAGTTTTATCAAAAATATGGGTAAATCTTGTGTGTACAAGAAGACTAATAAGAGTGCTGTTGTCTTCTTGATCTTGTATGTGGATGACATACTGCTCATTGAGAATGATATCCCGATGTTATAATCAATCAAAACATGGCTATCACAAAAATTTTTCATGAAAGACTTGGGTGAAGCATCCTATATACTTGGTATAAAGATCTATAGAGATAGATCAAAAAAGATACTTGGCTTATCCCAGTCTAGGTATATTGACCTTATATTGAAGAGGTTCAACATGGAGGGAAGTAAAAGAGGTTACTTGGCCATAGGTCATAGCATACAACTCTCAAAATGATGTCTCCTAAAACACTTGAAGAGAGAAATAGAATAAGTTCTATTCCTTATGCTTTGGTTGTAGGATTAATAATATATGCTATGTTATGTACTAAGCCTGATGTGGCTTATGCCTTGAGTATTGTAAGCAAATTTTAGGCTGATCCCAGGGAGGATCATTGAAAAGCTATGAAAAACATACTCAAATACTTGAGAAAGACTAGAAATATTTTTCTCATATACGATGGATCTGATTTAAAATTGGAAGATTATATTGATTCTAGTTTTCAATTAGATCCGGATGATAGCAAATCCATATCTGGATATGTATTCACCCTGTATGGTAGGGCAGTAAGTTGGAAGAGTTCCAAATAGTAAACTGTTGCTGACTCAGTCACTAAGACTAAGTATATTGCTGCTAGTGAGGCTACTAAGGAGGCCATCTAGATAAAAAATTTTATCTCAGAATTGAGTATGGTTCCAAAGATTGAACAACTAGTGTCCCTTTATTGTGATAATACTGGGACAGTTGCTCAAGCCAAAGAACTGAGGTCTCCTCATAAATCCAAACACATCCTAAGATGGTTCCATCTCATTCTGGAGATAGTCAAAAGATGCGATGTGATCATGGAATGAGTTGATATCAAGAACAATATAGCGGATCTGTTCACTAAAGCTTTGTCAGTGCAGCAGTTTGATCGCCACCTTAATTGCCTGGGCATCAAGTATAGGGACGATTGACTTTAGTGCAAGTAGGAGATTGAAAGAATAATGCCTTACAAGCTAATCACATACGAGATGTGATAGGATATTTTCTATAATTTATCTTTTAGACTCATGTAATTGATATTAATATTATTAATAAAATAAATATTTTTGATTCATTATATGCTGCATCTTATTATTTTTAAGATTATAATGAACCCCATTGGTCTGGATAATAGTTTTAGGGCTGTGATGAGATCACATCAGTGAGACCTACAATCTTGATAGTCATGATCTAAAATATTTTCAGTCATTGATTTATTGAGTCGGAGATCAATGATACCGATAAGATTGGCATGTCTTATGTATGTTTAGAGATGAGGGTGGTTAATCTCACAACTACTTGTGTGGTGACACTAATATAAGGATATGGATACTCATTAGAGAATGAGTTCACTGAATAAACCTATGAGAGAATATCTGATAGAGTCTTATTTACATGTCAATTGATGATTTTCTAATGAGAGTTGTGTAAGTGATCTTTTGACCAAAGATCGTCATGGTACCTTGTATACACAAATCCATATTTTGGTTCACTTTCTAACTTTATTCTCTAATCCTTGTATGAGGTGTTTTGAATATGGTAAAGTATGCATGGAGGTCGTGAGTGATCAATAAGGGATCAGTTACTCCTAATAAGGAGAGCGAATATCCTATGTGATCTCATAGGTCGATGATTCTGAAAGTCTTTGGTCAAAGCGGGATGATAATTAGAAAGAGATTTTTAATATATCATCAACTGAATTATCACCTTCTGTTCGAGATATATATAGATAAGTAATTAGATTTGATATGTTTTCATGCCCACAGCTCATCTGAGATGTTGCTTGACTGAAAGATTGAATTACACAGAAACTTGTCACTGAAGGATATTTTGATAATTTTTATTAAAATTTTAAATCTTCTGAATAGTTATGATACATTGCTAGATATCAATCATAACTTATAGACTCATCAAAATTAAAAGAGTTTAATTTAAAAATTAATTAGAAAGTATCCTAATTAATTGAGACTCTTGAGCTAACCTAATTTGATCGGTTTAGGGTTACGTCGAGAGTCTGTATCTACTACTGGCTAGATTTAAAACCCAATGGATCACATACTTTAAAATTTAATCTTTATTTAATTTAATTAGAATTTAATATAAATTTTAAGGGTTAATTTGATATGCTAGCATATTATATTAATCCAAGTTTCTAAATTGGCTCAGTTCAAAGTGTTTGAGCTAAACTAGACTAGTTGTCTTTGACCTAATGGGATTGGATCCAATTTAATTGGATTTTTATCCAACTTAGAATAGTTTCAAATGTGGAAGGACTCCTCTGTGGCCACCAAGTTTCACACCAAAATATTAATGCCGCCCACTCTTAATTAGTGTTGGAAGATGAAGGTCCTTCTTAATGAAGGCTCTTATCTTATCTTATCACCTAGTATTCTCATCCAGAACCTTAATGAATTCATGCTAATTTTACATGAGATATTTATAGCACATAGAAGAGGAGGAGTCCTTCTGTGTGAAGCCTCCCTTGTGCCAAAATAAATTATGGTGATTTATTTCACTATGTGAGAAAGTGGAGCGTCAAAACTTGGTGCCCCTTGGTCCTTCCTCACGTCCCATAGTCACCTATTTATATGGGGCATCCCATATGGATCAAGTGTTGAATTTTGGGTGAAAATCATAGGTAATTAGCATATAAAAGAGAAAAAAAATTTTGAAAAAAAATTGAGAAAAAGACAAGAAAAAATTGAGAGGCAAAAGTTGTAAGAAGGGTGGTGAGAGAATTTGTAAGTGTTGCTAGTTAGCCGTAGGGTTTGATTTTTCCATGTGTTGGATCCCAAAATCAAATTCTAGGTTGTAAGATATCTGAAGAGTGTCTTCTTGGTGTGATTATGATGGCAAAATCAAAGGTGACTGGGCTTTGGTGTGATTGTACTTCGAGTTTGAAGTCGGTAGTATTCTTGAGAAGACAGGACTGCAGCAGCACACTGGTTAGAAAGGATCTTGGCCAACTTTCTATGGATCACTGTTAGAGGCCTTCTACTTTAGAGTCTCATGGAGATCACTATCATGCCATATTGCTTTTTGGTGAAAGTATAAAATTCTATCTCTTTACATGCTTGTTTTTGTTTTGTTCGACATCAACAAGCTGATTTTAGGGTTTGGATTTTGGTTCGATAGTTTTAACCATTAAAGCTATTGATTTATTTTTTTTTAAATTTTAAAAATTGATTTTCACTGCATGATCGAAACCCAATAAGTATACTACTAATATTGATTGCTCTCAACTGGTCACAGTAGTTCAATTGCACTGGAAATACGCAACCACTCTATTAGCAAAGAGTTGCTCCAAGATAAGGATGGGGTTGGGCCCAACAACTATTAGGTGAGAGACTCAATGACGATCTTACATCTGTTTGTGAACGGTGGGTTAGGCTTAACTAAGGAGTATGGTCAATAACTGTTAGGTAGCCCACATGACTTAGAGATCAAGTCACTACAACCTACTTAGAGAACCATCTAGGCAAAGAGTTGTCCACGCATCGGTTTACATGTTACCAATAACTGTTAGGTGAGATACATGGCATCGGTGGGACCGCAGCACCCACTAGGAATCCATTTGTCATGTTAAGATTTTTGTTTCTCACTCGAGGAGTAGAGGGATTTGAAAAATTAGTGGATGTCATTGTTTGCATCTTAAAGTCCCTAGAAGCAAATATAACTTTAAAGTATAAAAGTCTAACTTGAATCTCTACTCTCGTAGTTAAACAATGTCAGCCTCAAACCCTCAATCCTGCATCCTTGAACCCAATCGTTTGATCAAAATAAATTATAAAGACTGGCTAAGAAATCTCAGGATTGTCCTGACTTCTAAAAAACTAAGTCATGTACTCGACCAAGAACTTCTAGTATTACCAAACTGTCCTACTACTAAGCAAAGAATTGCTTATGAAAAGTGGATGGATGAAGACAGTCATGTCAAGTGCTATGTGCTGGCATCCATGTCAAATGAGTTGTCGAGCCAGCATGAGCATATACCCACTGCCAAGGCTATGATCACTTACCTACAAGAGTTGTATGATGAGTAGAGCCGTACAGTACGCTTCGAAGTATCCAAGAGACTCTTCAATTTGAAGATGCATGAAGGACAGTCA
The DNA here is from genome assembly GCF_000442705.2 of Elaeis guineensis. NCBI lineage: Eukaryota > Viridiplantae > Streptophyta > Magnoliopsida > Arecales > Arecaceae > Elaeis > Elaeis guineensis. The sequence continues at coordinate 46,165,635 of NC_025994.2, forward strand.
GTCCATGAGTACTGTATGACAGTGATTAAGGATATTGAGGAGCTTGAAAAGATCGAGCTTGATATGCAAAAGGAATTGCAGATGAATTTGATCCTTCAATCCCTTACAAGTTCATATAGTCAATTTATTATAAATTTTCATATGAACAAACTTGATTGCACTATATCTGAACTGGTCAATGTGTTGGCCACTACGAAAGGAACCTTGAAGAGTTCAAAGGATATTGTTCTCGCTGTGAAGCAAACTTCTTCAACCAAGAGAAAGTCTAGTTGGAAGAAGAAGAACAAATCTATTAAGAAGCAGAAGAAAGAGAGAAAGCTAAAGAAGGACGTTCCAAGGAAGGCTGAAGCAAAAGAAAAATATTTTTATTGTGATGCTAATGGCCACTGGAGGAAAAAATGTCCACTCTATCTGGAGAGCTTAAAGACTAAGAAGGATGATAAATCTTCAGAAGGTATGCTCATAATTGAATCTAACCTTATGATTTCTTCTACTTCTAGTTAGGTATTGGACTCTAGTTCGAGTGCTCATATATGTACCTCAATGCAAGGTCTAATAGAAAGTAGAAGGTTGAGGGAAGGTGACATGATCTTTCGGATCGGTAATGGAGCAAAAGTTACTGTAGAAGTCGTTGACACTTATTTTCTTCGATTACCATCGAAATTTAGATTAAATTTAAAAGACTGTTAATTTATTTCTATAGCTAGTCAGAATTTGATTTTCATGTCTGTGCTTGCATAGGATGGTTTTGAATTTAATTTTAATAAAGACTTTTATTTTATTTATTGACAAAATAAATTGGTTGCATGTGGTCTTTTAATTGACAGTCTATAGCACTTGCATGTTGATGCGAATATGAATTTGAACGAGTAAATAGTGAGTACCGTAGGTCAAAAGAGATCCAGAGATGAAATTAACTAGAAGTACTTGTGGCATCATAGACTAGGCTATATTGGAGAGGACAGGATAAACAAATTGAAAAAGAATAGGATCCTTGGCTTTCTTCATCCAAAGTCATATCTAGCTTATAAATCTTGCCTTCGAGAAAAAATGGCCAAATTACCCTTTGTAGGACATGGAGAAAGGGCCACTGAGTTACTTGCCCTGGTGTATACTGATATGTCTAGGCCATTTGATATGCAGGCTAGAGATAATTAAAACTACTTCATCACCTTTACTGATGATCTGTCTAGATATAGGTATGTGTATCTGATGAAACACAAGTCTGAAGCCTTTGAAAAATTCAAAAAATTCAGAAATGAAGTATAAAAATAAACAGGCAAATTCATTAAGGTTATCTAATTGAGGAGGTGAATACCTTAATCAAAAATTTTTGGGATATCTTAAGGACAACGATATAGTTTCTTAGTAGACTCCTCCTAGAACACCTTAGCTCAATGGGGTATCTGAAAGGAGGAATAGGACCCTATTAGATATGGTCAGGTCCATAATGAGCTTCACTGATTTATCCTTATATCTTTGGGGACATGGCTTATTAACTGCAATTCACCTATTGAATAGGGTTCCATCAAAATTCGTTTCTACCATACCATATAAGATATGGTACGATAAGATGCCAAGTCTAGATTATCTTAAGACTTGAAGATGTCTGACCTATATCAAGAGACAGTTGGCTGATAAATTAGAGGATAGATCTATAATAGCTCATTTTATAGGGTATCTAAAAGAATCAATATGATACTACTACTTTTCACAAGATCACAATGTGATTGTGAGCTAGAATGCCATATTTTTAAAAAAATAGTTTATCCAAGATGGTGGTGGTGGAAGATTAGTTGAGCTAGAAGAGAAGGTCTTTGAAGAGCAAAGAGCTATAAATCCTCAGGAACCCATTATTCATGAGCCAGTAGTTGATGTTCCTCTACCATCTCGTAGATCTAGCAGGGTTTTCTGACCTCCTGAAGGTACATGGGTATGCTTATGGAGGAAGTAAAAAAAATATTTCTTATAGGAGATAAGGGTCATGGTGATGATCTTAAAATTTTTGACGACACAATGCCTGACATTGATTCTAAGAAATGGTTAGATGCAATGAAGTCAAAAATTTACTAGATACATTCGAACCAAATATGGATCTTAGTAGATCCATCCGAGGGTATGATACCCATTAGGTATAAATAGATTTATAAAAGAAAAATAGGTATCAATGGTAAGGCAGAGAGCTATAAAGCTAGGCTTGTGGCAAAAGGTTATAGCCAGCGCGAGGACATTAACTATCAAGAAATCTTCTCGCCCGTAGCCATGTTAAAATCCATCCACACTCTGCTTTCTATTACAGTTTATTATGATTATGAAATCTGACAGATGGATGTGAAAATTACTTTTCTGAATGGATATTTTGAAGAAGATATCCATATAGAGCAGTCTTTGGGTTTCATATCTGATAATGGTGATCATAGAGTCTGCAAGCTGCAAAGGTCCATATACGGATCAAAGCAAGCTTCTCGAAGTTGAAATCTTTATTTTGATGATGCGATCAAATCATTTGATTTCATCAAGAATGAAGAGAAACCTTGTGTATACAAAGGGTTAGTGGGAGCATAATAACATTCCTCATATTATACATGGATGATATTCTCCTCATTGAAAATGATATTTCCATATTGACCACGGTCAAAAGATGGTTGTCTAAGAAATTCTCCATAAAAGACCTTGGAGAAGTATCCTATATTCTTGGAATAAAGGTCTATAGGGATAGATCTAAAAAGATGCTAGGCCTGTCATAAAAGCTGTACATAGAGAAAGTGCTAAAGAGGTTCAGCATGAAAAATTCTAAAAAAAGACTTTTATCTCTTAAACAATGTATTCATCTTTTCAAGATGATGTGTCCGACCACATCTGAGGAAGTTCAATACACGAGTAGGATTCCTTATGCCTCAGCCATAAGGAGCCTTATGTATGCCATACTATATACTCGACCTAATATTGTCCTTACTGTGAGTGTCATGAGCAAGTATCAGTCAAATCCAAATGAAGAGCATTGGATAGCTGTGAAGAACATCCTTAAGTACTTGAGAAGAACTAAGAATTTGATCTTGGTCTTTAAAGGAGGTTTTGAGTTGCAAGTTGAGGGATATACTAATTCAGACTTCATGTCTAATCCTGATGATAAAAAATCTATGTCAGAAAATGTATTCATATGCAATGGTGGCGCAATCAGCTGGAAGAGTTTCAAGCAACTCATTATAGCAGATTTGACTATAGAGGCTGAATATGTCGCTGCTTCGGATGTTGCAAAGGAAGGCTTCTAGTTCAAGAAGTTCATCATGAAACTTGAGGTTATGACATCAGATGTTATACCACTTTATTACGACAACAATGGAGCCATAGCACTTGCTAAGGAGCTAAGGTCTCATTAGAAATCAAAGCACATTGAACGACGGTACCATATCATACGCGACTACCTCAAAAAAAAAATATCAAGATGTGAAGAATAGACTCCGCAAATAATATGGCAGACCCACTGACAAAGCAATTGAGCTAGCCAAAGGTGGAAGTCCACCTTGAGAAGATGGGACTTAGATTAGTAGCTAATTGACTTTAATCTAAGTAGGAGATTGTTAGATGTATATCTTAGAAGTCAATATGGCTGACACATTATAATAAAGTTAGGATACAATTTTATACTTAATATATTAATTTGATCAATAAAAAGATAAATTTAATTTTTATTCAAGTATGATGTGTCCTCGAATCATCCATGAAATTAATATTTCGATACATATTCTCAAAGTGTTGAGAATTAGAGATATGTATATAATTCTTAAATGCTTCCAATCATAGTATCATCATGAGGATGGTGATCGATCCAGATAAATTGATGTACAAATCATTTTTTTCGAGGTAGATGAGTCTCTGATCTATAGTGTAGAGACACTGAGTGATGAGTGTGGATAGTTGTTAGAGAACAACTAGTACTGAGCGTAACCATACGAAAGATCACTTAGATTTTTACTCGATTGTCAGTGATTGTCTCGATGCTGTAGTTATGTGAATGGTCCTTTGACCTATGATGGTATGACTACTCGCAATGAGGCTGCTGGAGTTTGACTGACACATAAATATAATCTTAATGAGCTCTTGTAGTGGATGTTGGTGATAGTTGATCCACTGTAGGAATAGGATGTACATCAAGATAGGATCTATCGATCTTGATAGAGAGGAGTAGTTCTATGAGATTTGAGAGGCTAAGCTTAAGAGTCTATCGCCACAACAGTGTGATTGATGGAAAAGAGTTTTTATAAGGATCACAATTGGACTTGAGCTGATCAAATCTATTATATGACTGATGATGAGGTTTGATGATTTATCCATGACTTACCATCTAGTCAAGACACACAATAGAGGGACTGAATCACATATGAACTATATTTTGAGATTCTTTTTTGGTTCTACTTGATTGCCACTATATACTGCTAGGTGTCATTGATAAATTATGAGAGCTCACTAGAGTTACTCAGGATCAACAATCTTTGATGAGTTAGAGTAGAATTATTTTGATCCATTGAAAAAAGTTTTAATGATACTATGGTAGAGATCATTATTATTAGATATGTGCCCTAGAAGCCAATCTTGGCTGACACATCTTTTCTCTAGAACATGTTTTATACTTGTTGGGTAGTCTTTATAAGCAATCATGTCATATGTGTCCATGATTTGTCTTAAAAATTAATAAAAATGAGAATTTGAGACATACATCATTAGTGATTAATTTTTAAATGCTCCCGATTTAAGGATCGTCACAGAGGACAGTGATCAATTTATTCAAGATCAGTGCATGGATCATCTCCTTTTAGGATAGATGAATCTCGAATCTATAGTGTAGAGACATTGGGATGAGAGTGCAGGTGGTTGTTAGAGAATAACTTGTACTAAGCATGACCAATACAAGAAATCACTTAGATGTCTACTCACTCATCAGTGGCTTTCTCGATGCTGCAGTAGTGTGACTGGTCTTTTGACCTACAGTGTGTTGGCTATTCGCAGCGGGCTATTTAGTTTGACTGCACATTTCCTTGGTCACTAGCCATTCGGATACTTACTATGTATGTTGGCTATTATAGGTTCAGGTTCGCTGCTTGGAGTAGGATGCACCTAGATAGAATCTATCGATCTTGATAGAAAAGGAGAAGTCCTATGCGATTCGCAAAATTGAGTTCAAAAAATCTCTGATCAGAGTAAGAGTGAATATTGAAAAATTTTTTTTACGGGATTTATAGATGAACTTGAGTCGGGCCAATCTTGTATATGACTGACAATGGAATTTGATGAGTTCTCCATGACCTCCATCAAGTCGGGACTCATGATCGAGGAATTGTATGACATGATAACTGCACCTAGGGTTTTATCTTTTCTATTCTATTGAGTTACCACTACATGCTGCTAGATGTCATTGGTGGATCATGAGAACTCACTAGGATCATTTTTGGACCAACAATCCTTGTTGAGGTGAGTTAGAATCGTTCTAGCTCATTAAAAAGAGTTTCGATGATACTATGATGGAGATCATAATATATCTCACTACCAGATAGAATAGAACCTAAGGGGTCATATACAAAAGAAGTATGACCTGATCAATAGCTTGTATCATATTCAAATTATCAATCAGATTGATGTTTGAATTTTAAAAACTGCTAATTTGTAAACATTACAGTTTTGGTAGCTGCTAATTGTTAGCGTAGAGACTTAATTATAAATATTATAATTTTATTTAGACTGATTAAATATAAATTAAGTCTTAATTAATTTAAATCAAATTTAATTTAATTAGATTTAATTTAATTTAATATTAATTAGATTTAATTATCCAAATCAGATTTGGATTTCAAGCTTGATTGGATCAGGCTTGACAGTCTTTTGAATTCAACTCAATTCGGACTCGATTTGAACGCGATTGAGACCCAATTTGAACCAGATAAATCATGACTCAGAGAGTTCAAGTTCTCTAAGACTCTCTTTCCAAATTTTATGCCAAGAAGGGGATGGTGCATGTTGAGACACATCACTTTTTTCTTCTTGCATGTGTGAAGAGTAGAGGGGCGCCAACGAAGAGTAGAGGGGCGCCAATAGTTGGTGCCCCTTCCTTCTGGGACTCTCTCTCTTTAAGACAACTATCCAAATATGATTTGAATAGATGTCTTATCAAGAAAAATTTCTAATCTGATTAGAAAAAGGGGTGTGGGATTTTTTTTGTGCGACAAAAATATTTGAAAAGGTGGGCGTGCGCTGAAGGATTTGCGTGAGAGATCTCATGCGATTTCTCTTTGGCGCACAACTTTTTTCTTTCCTTTTTTCCATGCCATAGTTTCCTTATTTTGATAAGATCTGATCTTATCCCTTTTGGGGCATGAGGAATTTCTTGGTGTGCAACAAAAAATTAAGAGAAAATAAGGTGGCATGCGCTAAGGAAAAGTGGCCTTCTTTCTTGTCGTATAACAACATCTCAATGCATCTTTTTCTTTCTCCCCTTCATCCCCAATGCCCTGATCTGATAGAGATCAGATCTAAGAGAGTAAAAGAGAGAGAAATAGAGAAGAAGAAAAATTTTTCTTTCCTTCTTGGTGATTTGGTTTAGATCCCATCGGATCTGCGCGAAAGAGTTCGCACAGTGATCTTCTTCTTCGAGATCTAGAAGAAGAGATGTAGATCCAAGGCTGAGGAGCGAGATCTGCAAGGTGCTAGCACATTAGTGATTTTAATGCTTTGATCAAATATCTCCATGTGGATATCAGCAGAGGTCAAGCGCATGCATGGCTATTATCGAAATCCAAGACATCCGCAGGATCCGAAGGTATGGAGATCTGATCTCCAATTTTTATTTATAGATGTTTAATTTTTTTTTTAGATTTTAGATCAAGGTAGCATGTTCATGTTAAGATTCTATGTATGATTTTCAGATTAAATCTGGTACATATTTAAATTAAAAATATTTTAATTTATTTATTTTTGCTACATAAGGTTTAAATTTTTTTTTTAACTATACGTATGAAACCATAATATTTTCTAACAGTAGTATTAGAGTCAGGTTCTAATATGAATATGAAAATTTCTCAGATTTGAAATCTTTGTAGAAATTAGATCTGAAGGCTAGTTTAATGATCCACGTCATTCTAAAATAAGGTTATCCTGGCATAATCCTGTTATGCTGAATGGTTGTCCTAAAATGATGTAAAATATTGATTAATATTAGATCTAAATTTTCTATATGCTATAATATGATTACAGGATTATTTTGAATCTAAAATTATTTTAGATCTAAAATAAATCATGAATTATTTAGATCTAAAATTAATTTTAAATTTAAATATATTAATTAAAATTTAATTTGGATCTAGTATGATTATTGAAATTTTTTTCTACATGCATAGATTCAAAATTATTGTTCATATGCTTGACATGTGAAAGATAATTAGATCTAATTTTTAATTGATTACATATATGATATGTTAGATTAAACTCTTAGTAGCCTAGTAATCAAATTGGGACAATCACCATGGTCGTTCGATCATAAGAAGATGATGGGATTAAAGTCTCTCTCTTGTCCATTTGATGGATTTTCTCTTATGACGTGTACAGGTGTTGATTGTGATATTTTCTATGAAGATGAACAGTGAATAAAAAATTATATGTAATACATATTTTAGATTTAAATCAGATTATGCATGTATTTTTATATATTTTAGACTATTTAATATTATATGTGATATATTGTTTTGACACACGATCTAAAATTTAATTTCTGCAAAATTCTAGATCCAAAATCCTAGGTTTTGTTTGCATAAAAATATGAAATTGTGACTGGTATGCCTGTTAAGTTGACTCGATTCTCAATTGGGTCGACTCGAGTATTTGGTGAGTTGACTCATTTTTGTTGGAGTCGACTTATGATCCTGATAGGTTGGCTCATTTGCTGATGAGCCGACTCAATTGTGCAGGTTAGGTCTACAGATTTTTATTTGTCTCAGTATTGTGCTAACTCACTATGACAAGTTGATTCGTGTACCAGGATGAGTCGACTCAATTCTGCAGACAATCATATTATATGAGATACAATATAAATTATTTAGATTAGAAATTATTTTGAGATCTAAACTCAAATCTATGTACATAATGTACTTAATTAAGAATTAAGATTTGAAATTATAAGATCTAAAATTATGAATTTAAAATCTAAATTTTAATGCATAAAATATAAGCTTCGGGTATGAGTTGAACAAATTAGGTTTAGAGACTAAACTACAACTAGGGTCATTGATTAGATCAGATTAGAATCTTTTTTGATTTTGAGCAGTTGATCAAACCTAATCAAGAGTTGGTTGGGATTAAGTCAAAGGGGCTCAAAATTGAATTTAGTTATAGTTGGTCAAATTGATTCACATATGATGTGAGTTGATTAAGTCAAGACCAAATTTGGCTCAGTGGTTCGAGCCCGGATCTATAGGTTAACCTAATTGATTCTAATCAACCAATCTGGTATCCAAGGTAAGTCTTAGATGGTGGTTCCTTAATTGATTTGGTTGTCTGACCTGATCAATTCATTAGTATCTAAGGAACACAATAGGGGGATCCCTACTCATCTTCACTTACCTGGCTATCTTAGGAGATTATGTATTATATTAGATTACTTGTTGACTCGAGTTCACCCATGCCAACTAGATTGGTCAAACACGAAATATGCTGACCTAAATCAAATTAGTCATTACATCAGATGTATGTGACTAATTAGAAGAGATATGAATCCAAATCTCCTCATTAAATATTAAGTCTACTAGTCTTCCACTGTTGTAGAGATGCGGGTGCTTTTTTCCAACATTGAATATTCTCGGTTGGTTACAGTGGTTCGTTATATCGGGAGGCACAATCACTCTGTTGGCATTAAATGTCCTGAGGTAAATATGGGGTTAGGCCCAATAACTATTAGATGAGAGATCCAACGATGGCTTTGCACTCGCTGGTGAACGGTGGATTGGACTTAACCAAGAAATATGCCAATAACTGTTAGGTGAGGCTACAGGACTCAGAGACCAAGTCGCTGCAACATACTTGAAAAAGCATCTAGACAAAGAGTTATCCATGCATTGGTATACATGTCACCAATAACTATTAGGTGAGGTGCCGTACATTGATGGGACCGCAGCACCCACTAGAACCACTTATCACGTTAGGATTTTCGTTTCTCCACCTGAGAAGTGTGAGAGACTCGAAAATTTATGGGACCCTTTTTGTTTGTTTTTAAAGTTTGTAGAACAAACTATTACAAGTATAATCATCTAATTGAATCTTTACTCTCTATGATTAATTCTTCAACTTTCAACCATCTAGCTCGAATCCTAAATATCAACCACTTAACTATAATTAATTACATATTCTGGCTCAGAAATCTAAGAATAGTCCTTAGCATTTAGAAATTAAGTCATGTTTTTTATCAGGTTAATCCAATATCATCAGCTTGTCTAATCCATGGTCAACGAGCTATACTTGACAAATGGTTGGACATTGACAATTAGGTTAGGTGCTATAAATTAGATTTTATAGTTGATGAAATCTAATATATGCATAAGGATATGTAGACTGCCAATAACATGCTGATTCATCTGTAATAATTATGAGATGATTAGAGTGCACAGTGCATGAGATGCATGATGGGCAGTTTGTCCAGGATCAATGATCAAGGACATTGAAGAGCTTGGAAAGCTCGACATGACCATGCATAAGAAATTGCTAATGGATTTGATCTTGCAATCTATGATTCATATGGATAGTTTATGAAACTATTATATGAATAAATATTATAGCACGTTAACTAAATTGGTCGATATGCTGGTAACTAAGGGATCTTGAAAAGTTTAGAGGTATGCTGAAGAACCTAAAGAAATATTGACACGCCTTTGGAAGGTATGTCGAATTGCTCAAATCTAATCTTACAGTTTTCTCCTTTTCACTAGACTCTAGTGCATATTGCGCATTTTAATAAAGGATCTAAGGAAGGAAGAGGATTGAGGGAAGGTGAAGTGATTTTTTTGAGTCGGTAATGGTGCAAAAGTTACACTGAGATCGTGGACACCTAATCTCGGTGATTACCATTTAGATTTTGTTCTTTATCATTTGCATGGTGATGTATTTGTGAAAATTATTTGAGCAAAATAGTGAATGCCATTGAGTCTGAGAGATCCAAAATCAAATAATCTAAAGTATATAGATGATTCTTTTGGCTAAGTCATGTATAAGGAGAAATGATTTGTCGACTGGAGAAAATGAGCCTTTGGGCTCATTGACTGTTAAGTCATATCTAGTTTGTGAATCATCTCTTTGAGAATTAATGATCAAACTATCTTTTATGGGACAAAGAGATAAGATCACTGAGATACTTATCCTAGTACACATATGATGTGCATGGCCCATTTGATGAGCTAGACTAGGAGGTTATCATTACTTCATCACCTTTATCGATGAATTGTCATGGTATAGGTATGTATGTGAAATACAAATCTGAAAGACTTTTAAAGGTCCAAAGAATTCAGATGTGAAGTAGAAAAGATAAATCAAAAAATTTTTAAGGATACTTCGATTAGATCGAGGATGTAATACCAAATAAAAAATTTATCGATTATCTAAAGAGAATGGTATAGTTTGATGATGGAATTCTCTTTGTACACCTTAGCTCAATAGGGTATCTGTGAGGAGCAATGGCACTGTATGAGATATGGTATAATCCATCATAAACATCACTAATTTAACTATTATTTCTTTAGAAATAAGATTTAAATTTTAAAATTTAAATTAGATTTTCTCTAAAGTTGGTTTCGCCACACTATATAAGATATGATATAATGGACAAGTTAGAGGATAGGTCTGTAAAAGCTCATTTATGGGGTATCCCAAAAGTATTTGGGATGTTACTTTCTCTTCTCAGTGGTTCACAATGTGATTGTGAGCAATCATACTATTTTCTTAAAAATAGTGGGAGGATGAACTCAAAGAGAAAATCTCTAAAGAACAATGAGTCACAGGATCTGTACAACCTATTTAAGATGAGCTAGTATATGTAGTAACTCCTCCACCTTATAGATCTAGTAGGATCTCTTATCCTTTAGAAAGGTACTTGGTATTCTTACAAAGAATTTAGAGAAAATATTTTTCGAGGGAGATTGGGAACATAGGATTGATCCCAAAATCTACAATGAGGTGATGTTGTACGTTGACCCCGAGAAATGGATGTAAAATAGCCCTACTAAATGGATATCTTTGAAAGGTATCTATTTACAGTGGCCTATGGATTTCACTTCCAGTGATAGAGATCACACTGCAAAAATTCATCTATGATTTTAAGCTAAAATCTCAGAGTTGGAATTATCATGATCAAATTATTTGATTTTATTAAAAATAAGGAAGAATCATGTAGTTACATAAAGGTCAGTGGGAGGGTCCCATACTGATATCGATTATGTTCTGGTTACATATAGAATTTTCTTATCAAAGATCTAGGTTAAAAATTTCAGAAATAAAAGGTTTATAGAGGTAGATCCTAAAAAGATATTTGATTTTTACAGACATATATATAGAAGAGGTGCTGAAAGGGTTCAGCATTGAAACCTCTAAGAGGGATCTATTATCCTCTTAGACATAAGTGTATGCCATGCTATGTACTCGACTTGGTATATTTTGCTGTGAAAGTTACGAGTAGATATTAGTCAAATCCAGACAAGGAGCATTGGATTGCTGTAAAAATATCTTTAAATACTTGAGAAGCACTAAGAGATTATTCTTCATCTTTGAAGAAGGGTTAGAGCTAAGAGTGAGAGGATACACTGATGCTGATGGTAGAATATCTACATCAGCATGTATTCTTAAGTTATATTGGTTTAGTATGTTGGAAGAGTTCCAGACAATCGATCAATGAAAGCTGAATATGCTATAGATGTGCAGGATGCATTTTGATTCTTATAATAGTTGCGGAACTGGATGTCATACCATTGGATGGTTTGACATTATACTACAAAGATAATGGTCCATAGCCCTTGCTAAAAAGTCAAGGTCTCACCAGAAGTCCATGCACATAAAATAGGGATATATGTGATTACCTCAAGTAAAAATACATAGAAGTATTAAAAGTAGACTCCATATAGAATATAGTGGGCCCGAGTCACTTAGCCAGCTAAACACCAAAGCCTGTCTTCAGAAGATGGGGATGAGGTATATGGCAGATTGGCTTTAGTGCAAGTGAGAGTTTGTTAAATGCATGCCCTAGAAGCCAATCTTAGTTGACACATATTTTTTTCTAGGGCATATTTTGTACTTATTGGGCAGTCTTTATAACCAATCATGTCATATGTGTCCATGATTTATCTTAAAAATTAACAAAAATAATTTTATATATTCTCAAAGTGTTGAGAATTTGAGACATACATTATTAGTGATTGATTTTTAAATGCTTTCGATCGAAGGATCGTCATAGAGGATAGTGATCAATCTATTCAAAATCGATGCATGGATCACCTCCCTTTAGGATAGATGAGTCTCGAGTCTGCGGTGTAGAGATACTGGGTGAGAGTGTAGGTGGTTGTTAGAGAACAACTTGTACTGAGTATGATCAACATGAGAAACCACTTGGATGTTTACTGATAGGCTCGCAATGTTGTCGTTAAGACATTGTGCTTATCAAATTAATTTAATTTTAATAAAAATTAAAAATATATAGAGAGTAGCGAGTCGGGTTGAATTCATAGAGAAAGTAGTACTTTGATTTGAAATTTTTGATTTTATAAAAAAATAAAATTTTGAGGAAAGTAATTTAAGTCAGAAAATAAAAATTAAAAGTATAAAAAATAAATTGGATACTAAGATCTACTATTTAGATCCTAGCTTCTACTTGTAATTAAAATAAATAATAAAAATTTAAAGAGTATAAAATAAATTGGTACTAAGATCTACTAACTAGATCCTAGCATTTACTTACAATAAAAAAAGATAAAAATTTAAAGTATAAAAAAATAATTTTTTTATTAATTAAAATTAAAATTTAATTATAAAAAATTTATAAAAAATAATAAAATAAAATAAAACTATAACAAGGATCTAAAGTTGATTGGTGCAACCTTCTCAGAAAGATGGTTAATGACCTATCCTTTTTTCTTCATACTCCATGGAGTGAACCGACTTCTCTTCTTCTTTCCCTTGGATCCCTAAATCTTTTAAATTTTTTTCTTTATTATTTTTTCACTAATTTTCTCTACTCTCCTCTCTTATTTCCAGACTTCCTATTTATAGGTGAATTTTTCATCTTTTTCTGGTAGCAAAAGGAGTCTTAAAGCCCTTAAAAATTATATTATACCCGTATCCTTTAATTCTGATCGTTGGATCTTCATTGGATCATCCAGATCAGCCTAGAAATCTCTCATTAAATTCTTATCATGATCGAGAGTAATACTGGCTGTCCGATCGTGCATTTGATTCATTTTTGACCATCGAATGGCGCTCAATCTCTCTTATTCTCAGTCAGGAATAACCACTGCCATTGGATTGGACTCTAGATTGATTTTTAGTCATCGGGTTGCACCCCTGATCTTCTTCTTTGCTTAGTTTTCAGCCAGCAATGAACAGTAGCCATCCGATCTCATTCGAGATTTATTTGGACCGTCGGATCTCAAAAAATCTCTTCCACCTATCATAGATCGCATCGTGCATCGTGTACTATTCCTGTAGATCGTGCCATTGATTCTGTGGACCAAGCGATCGGTCCATCATGCATCGAAGGCTATAAAAATTATTTTTAGAGTTATTTAGCTTGATTTTTGCTCTGATTTTATGCTTAAAAAATTAAAAAAATATGTATTAAATTGTTCATTAATTTTTCATTATTTTGATACTTAAATTGCTCAATTAACTTGACATCTATTTTTCATAAATATACTCTAATTTTATATTTTTTAAAATTATTTATTTTTGTAAGTAAATCTAATTTATTTATGAAATTTAATTTTTTAGAAGATATTAGCATCATTAATTATCAAAAATATCTAAAATAAATATAAAAATATACCACTTATCACATCTTTCAACTTGAACTTTGCTCATCCTCGAGTAATGAAAGAATTTAGAATTAAGTATCATTTAACTTAAAGTTTTAAATTTTATCAGGTAATTTTTAAAAAGAGCCATTGATGTTCAATAGAGCATGAGTGAGGTATGTCATTGGAGTATTAATACTAATCAATATGGGAGTTAAACTAAGAACACTAAATCTTTTTTGAACTTTTTTTAAATTACTCCTACCTTTATCTCCAAAGCATTAACCTTCATATGAATAAGTATATTGTTACTTTCGTCTTTTATTTATTAATTTTTTTTATAACATTGTACTGCTATTGAGTGTCTTAATCCCTTAAGCTTTCTATTTGATCCATATAGCGAGTTTTCAGTCAATAACTTTTGTTGGGTATAAAATACCCCCAGCCGAAGTTTGCAAAAGGCCGACCCTTCCAGGGCTTTACTGGCTTCCGACCTTGTGTGACATCTTTCTGAACTTCCTCGACCATTCGGATTTCTTCGATAATGAGCTTCTCCATTCATCTACCGGGCCGCTCCAAAGGCTCTCTGGGCTTTACTATCAGCCGATCTTCTACAGTGATCAACTATTCTTCGAATCCCTTCCAGACTTCTTCTGGCCACGGACGACCCTACTCTGAACTTCTTACGGACTTTGTCAATATCCGAGCTTCTCCAACAATGAGATTTCTACAGTAACCAGACTCCATCCAAGTTTCTATGATGATCGATCGCCTTTCGGATTCCACCCGAGCTCCTGCGAGAGCCGAACTTCTACAGCAAGCAGTCTACTCCGAACTCCTACTGCAGGCGGTCTACTTCGTATATCTACTCCGGATCCCAGACGAGCTTCTACAACGGGACAGGCTCCATCGGCTAGGTCACTACTCCGAGCTTCCATGACAACTGATCTTTGATCGAGCTTCTACAATAAGCGGCCTCTTTTCAGCCTTCTGTAGGAATCGGACTCCGTCCGAACTTCCATAGCGGATGGATTTCGGATGAGCTTCTACAACAGACAGGCTCCAGCAGCTGGACTTCTACAACGGTCGATCACCTCTGGTGTCTGCCGAACCTCCCCAGCCATCAACCTTCAATAGCATCAGTCGGACTTCAACAATGCCATCCAGACTTTCACAGGATTCCCAGACTTCTTCAGCAGACAAACCTCCCCAATGCCATCCGAAGTCCACCGCCAGCCGACCCTCTGCCAAATTCTTCATGAAACCAGACTTCCCCAACAGAAAGTCTCTGTCCTAGCTTCTACAGCAGATGGTTCCCGCCTGCAGCATCAGTGCTCTAGGCACCCAACAATAATAGACCCGTCACAACCTCAGAAACATTCGAGTGTTGTTCCCTAGATTGATTTTGATGATTACAAAGCAGTTAAAGGGGTACTAATATTTCTCACTTGAAAAAGTCTTTTTTTCTTCTCAAGGGCAAAATGGTAATTTTACCAAAATCGTGATTTGATGATATCAAATGATAGAACAAAAGATTTGTGATCCAATGGTGAAAATTTTATTAATTTTGAACTTGAATATTGAAAGATATGCATGATTGAAATTCATGAGTCGACCCATGAGTCGACTCATGGCACATGAGATGACTGGCACGCTGAATTTTTTGGCCGGCACAGACTTGGCAAATCCTGTGAGTCGACCCATGAGTTGACCCCCAAGGCATGAGTCGACTCATGAGTCGACCTCTGCGGGTCTTTTTGCCAGTTTTACAGAACAATGAATCCTGCTCTCTTCTGTGACGTTTTTTCACAGAGGTCGACCCATGAGTCGACCCCCAGGCATGAGTCGACTCATGAGTCGACCCCTGTGACGGGATTTTTCCGTAATGGCTAGTTTTTAACCCGTTTTAAGTACTTTTAATGCTCATTTAATACGATCTAACGGCTCTTTTTCAGCCTAGAATATTTTCCTCTATTTCTTAAAGCTATAAAAGGAACAAAAAGGTGAAAAACAAAGAAGAGAAAGAAAGAGATTTAAAGAGCATTCAAGAGAGCATTGAAGAGCATTCAAAAGAGAGAATTTGAAAAAGGATTTCTCAAGCCAACTTTTCAGGCCTAATCAAGAGCTCATTCAAAGCTTTCAAGAAGCCTTCAATCCAAGCTCACCAACTCCTCAAGCGCCCAATCAAGTCTCCATCCACCTTGAGAAAATCCAAAAAGGGGCTTCCTCTTTTAAGTAAAGTGTATTTAAAGTTATATTCACTCATTGAAGGAGCTTTTCTTTGTGCTTAATTGTGCTATAAATTGTTATACTCAGTTTGAGTGTTTGGTTTTATTTTGGAAGGGTTCTAAAACAAGGAAAGGTTGATCCGAACCTTAAATCGGAGTGTATAGGGTTGGCTTGTACCCAGAAAATAAGTGAACTAGCTTGGGATAGCTAGAGTCGGAGTTTTCGACGTTTGTATTCGGGTTGAATACAAGATTAGTGGATTGAAATTCCCAAGTAGGAGCTTGGAGAGTGGATGTAGGTGCAAGGTTAGCACCGAACCACTATAAATCTTTTTATTTGGTGTGTGTCTAATTGCTCTTCTTTATCCCTCCATTATTTTCTTGTATTATTGCTCTTGCTTTTAGCCTTGAATTAATTCTTCTCACTCTATCTATTTAGCTTTATCAAATATTTCTCATAAGTCATTAGTTAAGCTTAAAATTTTTAGAAACCCAATTTACCCCCCCTCTTGGGTTGCATAGCTGGGCAACAAGTGGTATCAGAGCCCGGTGCTCTAGCCCTTCTTTGATCTAAACAATCAAAGAGCCAAAGATCTATGGCAACCCATGTCGGCACTTCTCTTGCCGAGGTGCAATCCACCAACCGACCTCCACTTTTCAATGGGTCTAATTACACCTATTGGAAAGCTCGGATAAAAATATTCATACAAGCACTCGACTATGATATGTGGAGTATCATAGTGAACGATCCTCACACACCCACTAAAATTATAGATGGTGAGGAATCAACCAAACCCGAGAAAGAATGGGATGAGGTTGATAAGAAGATGGCCCAATTAAATGCTAAAGCAATGAATGTTCTTTATTGTGCTCTTGATGCAAACGAATTTAATCGCATTTCTACTTGCTCATCTGCTAAAGAAATATGGGATAGGTTAGAAGTAACCCATGAGGGAACCAATCAAGTAAAAGAGTCTAAAATAAACATGCTTGTGCATAAATATGAATTATTCAAAATGGAGCATGATGAGTCCATAACTGGAATGTTTACTCGCTTTACTAATATTATTAATGGTTTAAAGAGTCTTGATAAGTCCTATACTAACAGTGAGCTTGTAAGAAAGATTCTCAGGTCCTTGCCAAGAACTTGGGAAGCCAAAGTGACTGCCATCCAAGAAGCCAAGGACTTGAACACTCTACCTCTAGAAGAGCTTCTTGGATCTTTGATGACTCATGAGCTAAGCATGAAGCAACATCAAGAGGAAGAAGTCAAAAAGAAAAGAACCATTGCCCTCAAATCCACAGCTCCACCAGATGAAGAAACTGATGACACTGAAGATGAAGAACAGGATGAAGAGATGGCACTCATCACCCGAAGATTTAAGAAATTTTTGAGAAAAAGGAAACAAGGGATGAGGAAGAGGCCATTCACAAAAGGGGAACAAAGCAAAGAAAAAGAGAAAGACCAACCCCTTATCTGCTACGAGTGCAAGAAGCCGGGACACTTCAAATCCGAATGTCCACAACTGAAGAAAGGTCCCAAGAAGTTC
This sequence comes from Elaeis guineensis, assembly GCF_000442705.2. Classification (NCBI taxonomy): domain Eukaryota; kingdom Viridiplantae; phylum Streptophyta; class Magnoliopsida; order Arecales; family Arecaceae; genus Elaeis; species Elaeis guineensis. The sequence continues at coordinate 46,183,440 of NC_025994.2, forward strand.
AAGAAGAAGGCCATGATGGCCACATGGAGTGTGAGTGATGACTCAAGCTCCGATGAGGAAACTTCAACCGAACAAGCCAACCTGTGCCTTATGGCACACGAAAATGAGGTAATTTCTGAAACTCCTAGTGACTTTACATTTGAAGAATTACATGAAGCCTTCTATGATTTAGTTGATGAATTAAAGAAACTAGGAATGAAGAACAAAGAACTAAAATTGAAAAATCAATCTCTATTAAAACAAACTGAAAACATTTCAATTGAAAAATCCACCCTGCTTCAAGAAAATCAAAGCTTAAAGGATGAAATTGCCAAGCTAAAACCAATAGTAGAAAAGTTCACCTTGAGTTCAAATAAACTCAATATGATTCTTGATAATCAAAAGGCCGTGTATGATAAGGCCGGACTTGGCTATAACCCCTTGAAGAAACAAAAATATCTGAAAAATATTTATGTAAACTCTTTAAGTAACAAGTCTTCTAACATTACATGCTTCAAATGTGGTATAGTAGGACATAAATCATACACTTGCTTCTCTAACAAATTTGCAAACTCAACTATCAAGAAAATATGGGTTCCAAAAGGAACCATTATGACTAACCAAAAAGGACCCAAGAAAGCTTGGGTACCTAAAACAAAAACTTGACTTTTGCTTGCAGGTGTGTCTAGCATCCCAAGGAGGAAACAGGAAATGGTATCTTGACAGTGGATGCTCGAGACACATGACTGGTGATGAATCATAATTCATCACGCTTGATGCTAGGGATGGAGGGATGGTCACCTTTGGAGACAATGGCAAAGGAAAGATCATCGGTATAGGTAACATTGGTATCACTCCCTCCAAATACATTGAAAATATTTTGTTAGTAGATGGTTTAAAGCATAATTTACTAAGTATTAGTCAATTTTGTGATAAAGGATATAAAGTTGTTTTTGAATCGTTTGTGTGCATTGTAACTAGTCCTGTTAATGATGGCATTAAATTTATTAGACATAGACATGGTAATGTTTATATGGTAGATTTAAATATTTTAGCCAAAATAAACATGCAATGCCTAGTATCCTTAAATGCTAAAATTAATGAGACAAGTTGGCTTTGGCATCGCAGACTTGCACACATTAGCATGCATTCTCTTTCAAAATTAATTAAGAAAGAATTAGTTCTTGGTTTGCCAAAACTAAATTTTGAAAAGGATAGAATTTGTGATGCATGCCAATTAGGTAAACAAACAAGAGTTTTATTTAAATCCAAAAATATTGTTTCAACTTCTAGACCTTTAGAGCTTTTGCATATGGACTTATTTGGACCAACTAGAACCACTAGTCTAGGAGGAAAATGATATGGTTTTGTAATTATAGATGATTACTCTCGTTTTACTTGGGTTTTCTTTTTAACACACAAAGATGAAACTTTTCATATTTTCACTAAATTTTACCGAAAAGTCACTAATAAAAAAAGATTTTCAATTCAAAATATTAGAAGCGATCATGGAACTGAATTTGAAAACCAAGACTTTGAAAACTTTTGTGATGAAAATGGTATTGGCCATAACTTCTCTGCTCCTAGGACACCCCAACAAAATGGGGTAGTAGAAAGGAAAAATAGAACCTTAGAAGAAATGGCCCGTACCATACTTTGTGAAAGCAACCTTCCAAGATATTTTTGGGCGAAAGCAATTAACACAGCATGTTACATTTTAAATCGTGCTTTGATTAGACAAATTTTAAAGAAAACCCCCTATGAACTTTGAAAAGAAAGAAAATCTAAAATTGCATATTTTCATATTTTTGGTTGCCGATGTTTTGTGTTAAATAATGGTAAAGAAAGACTTGGTAAATTTGATGCAAAATCAGATGAAGCAATCTTTCTTGGTTACTCCTCCACTAGTAAAGCTTTTAGAGTTTTTAACAAAAGAACTTTAGTAGTAGAGGAGTCCATACATGTTGTTTTTGATGAATCTAACGATCTTCCTTCAAGGAAGAATGAGGGTGTTGATGATGCAGATCCTCTAATAGAAGGAATGAAGGAGATCACTCTGAAAGATTCAACAACTCAAGAGGACGAGGAACAAGAAGACAAACAGGATGAGAGAGGTGAAGAAATTCAAGAACAACCTCAAGGTACAAATGACTTACCCAAAGAATGGAGGTATGTTCACAATCACCCTAAGGAGTTAATTATTGGTGATCCTATGCATGGGGTAAAAACTCGTTCTTCACTTAGAGATGTATTTAATCATTGTGCTTTTGTATCTCATCTTGAACCAAAAACTATTGAAGAAGCTGAAAATGATCATAATTGGATTAATGCAATGCAAGAGGAACTTAATCAATTTGAAAGAAATAATGTATGGACTTTAGTATCAAGACCTAAAAATTATTCAATAATTGGCACAAAATGGGTCTTTAGGAACAAATTAGATGAACATGGTAATGTAATAAGAAATAAAGCAAGATTGGTTGCTAAAGGTTATAATCAAGAAGAAGGAATTGATTTTGATGAGACCTTTGCACCTGTTGCTAGATTAGAAGCCATTAGACTTCTACTTGCATATGCTTGCTTTATGAAATTTAAATTATTTAAAATGGATGTCAAAAGTGTATTTTTAAATGGATATATTGCTGAAGAAGTCTATGTAGAACAACCCCCAGGATTTGAAAATCATGCTTTTCCTAATCATATTTTTAAATTAAATAAAGCTTTATATGGATTAAAACAAGCACCTAGGGCTTGGTATGATAGGCTAAGCAAATTTTTACTAAATAATAGTTTTTCAAGAGGTAATGTAGACACAACTCTCTTTATTAAAAGAAATCAAAATGATATGTTAGTAATACAAATTTATGTTGATGACATAATTTTTGGGTCTACTAATGAATCTCTTTGTCAAGACTTTGCTAAGCTCATGCAGGGGGAGTTCGAAATGAGCATGATGGGAGAACTCACTTTCTTCCTCGGACTCCAAATCAAACAAACAAAAGAAGAAATCTCCATCACCCAAAGCAAGTACACCAAGGAATTACTCAAAAAATTTGGAATGGAGAACTCCAAAGCAATTGGCACACCAATGAGCCCCTCATGTAAGCTTGACAAGGATGAAGAAGGTAAATGTGTAGACTTAAAATACTATAGAGGTATGATTGGCTCTTTATTATATTTAACTGCAAGTAGGCCTGATATCATGTTTAGTGTTTGTTTGTGTGCTAGATTTCAATCTAATCCTAAAGAATCTCATTTGAATGCTGTTAAAAGAATCCTTAGATACTTGAATGGTACTCAAACTCTAGGGTTATGGTACTCTAAGGACTCACTAATTGATCTATTAGGATATTCAGATGCTAATTTTGCTGGATGTAGATTAGATAGAAAAAGCACAAGTAGAACTTGCCAATTTCTTGGAGTTAACCTAATCCCCTGGTTTAGCAAGAAACAAAATTCGGTAGCACTGTCTACGGCTGAGGCCGAATACATTGCAGCCGAAAGTTGTTGTGCTCAAATCTTGTGGATTAAGCAACAACTCAAAGACTTTGGAATCAAACTTAATGAAACACCCATAAGATGTGACAACACAAGTGCCATAAATCTAACTAAAAATCCAATTCAACATTCAAGGTCTAAGCATATTGAAATAAGACATCATTTTATAAGAGAACATGTTCAAAACAAAGATATAACTCTTGAATATGTTTGTACTGAAAATCAATTAGCTGATATCTTTACAAAGGCCCTTAGCGAGGATAGATTCTGTGAAATTAGGAGAAATCTAGGAATTCTTGATCCTTATGCCTAAGTGTTTCTCCATTTCCAAGGAATCGATTTGAGATCAATTTCTATCATCTCTCTTGGTCCTAAAAGCTCAAGATTATCATTCTCACAACCTGTCATTGAGCAAAATTCTTTCTCCCAAATTTCTAAATTTTTTTGGAATTTATTCATATTTTTTCTGAATTTTTGTGATTCATGAGTCGACCCTCTAGGGTCGACCCATTGGCAAACTTGTAATTTTCGGCCAACATCCCACGGGCTCATTCCATTTTGTCTTAAAACCTGTTCATGAGCCGACCCTCTATTCTCTTCATCTTCCTCCCTCCAAAACCCATCATCCTCATCTTCTTTCTCTCCAAAACCAAGGATTTAACCCAAGGACATTCTCTCTTCTCCTCTCCATCTCAAATCACCACCTGGGAAAGGAGCTTTTTCGCATCTTTCTCCCTTGATTGAAGCGGTTGGAGCGTGCCCTAGCCTCCACCGTTCTTCTCAAAACCGTCTCTTCTCTCTGCCAAAATCCCTTTCCATCCTCTTGTAACCCTTCTTCTACTCATCCATTTGATCCTCCGAGTCTCCCTGCCTGCTGTTGTGGTGAGAATGGCCCCAAAGATGAAACTCTCTCAAAGAAGAAAATCAGTCCGTGAGCTGGAAGAAAGCGTCCGCAGGAAAAGGCAAGCTGCTCAGTCCCCCACTGCTCCCATTTCGACTTCAGTGTCTGCTCAAGGTCCCTCTCAGTCTCCCCTTAGCCCTAGCAAAATCCCTCTATCTGATAGGAAGGTAGAAATCGGCAAGAATGTGGATTTTAGATTCTTTGAAAAAGAAGATTTCTCCTTTGGGACAGATAAAAAATTAGGGTTGGAGTTTTTACTGCTCTCTCAAGGAAGTTACATTTGTAGACTTGGTTAGAGAATTTTATCAAAATCTACACTATGGCAATGGAACAGTAACTTCTACTGTTAAGGGAGTTGATATATGCTTAGATCCTATTATTTTGGGAGAGATACTACATTTGCCCTGTGAGGGATATTCTTATATGGAACTCCCAGTGAAGGAAGAAGGGATCAATGTAATTCTAGGAGGAACCTACTCGGGAAGTTTGAATAAATTGGAAGCCAAAATTTTGTCAATTGAAATGAGAATCTTACATCAATTAGTGACAAAGCTTTTCTTCCCAAGGAGTGGTAGGCATGACCTCCTTTCTGGCCGAGATATTTGTATAATATTTCATGTGATCACTCAAACCCCATTAAACCTCCCTGCTTTAATGATTGAGGCCATGAGAGAGACACTGAACAGATCCAAGGCACATCTGCCTTTTGGTATGGCTCTCACACTAGTTTTCAAGAGGTTTGGAGTCAGTTTTGAGGGGGAGGCATCTGCTAAGCTTTCTCACGCAGACACCATCAACCAACACACTCTGCACCACATGGGATTCACTAAAACTGATGGTGGTTGGATCAAGGGTTCTGAAGAGAGAACTGAGGACAGAGTAGAAGACAGAGCTGAAGAAGAAGGTCCCTCATCTCCTCTCCATGACTTCAGGGCAGCATCTCCAGATATCCAGTTTGTTTCAGATCCAGAGGTTGGCCCTTCAGATTCTGCCAGGAGGTACACACCAGTTCAGTAGCCAGACAGCAGAGCACCTCCTTCAGAGTTCAGATTAGCTGATGATCAGATCGAGCAGATTTCACAGCGTGTGGCTTCCTTGCTTTCTCGTCAGTGGAGCACTTCTACATTTGCACCGGGATCCACATCATTAGATTCATCTGATTAGACCTTGATCCCTCATATCTTCACTGTATTTCAGTTGATCTCAGATCAGTCTATTCGGATTCAGCAGCTCGAGGACAGCATTTTGAGACTGACTGGGAGAGTTCTTGACTTGCAGGGGCAAGTCTTAGCTTTGGCCCATCCTCAGCCACAGGAGAGCACTATTGAGGTCACAGACCTTACTGCAGAGGCTGGCAGGCTCAGAGGTGCTTTGGAGGGTGGTTATGAGTTATTGAGGAGAGAGATCAGAGGCTCAAGTGAGCATGCATCTACTCAGTTCACTGCTCTGCTTCAGTCTGTTTCGAGAGCACTGAACGTTCTTGATTCCATTAGACTCACTCTTTTAGTCCAGTCTTTGGCCTCTCAACGTTCTCAGCCTCCTAGTTCATCTCGCTCACCTGCTCGTGCCAGCACCTCCACTCGTGGCAGAGACAGACAGGGTAGAGGACGTGCTCTTGGTCGAGATCCATCATCTCCTCACCCTATCTCTGATGACTCCGATCCATCTAGTCATGAGCTTTACTAGATCCTAAGTGTTGTTCTTTCTAGGATCTATCTTTTGGGCCGTGTAATGATATTAACTGGTTGACTTTTATGGAATATGTATTGAAACAACTATGGTATCAATTATCTTTTAATTATATATCTACTCTTTGTTATGATGTCAATCATCTCTTGATTATATATCCTCTCTTTGTTGATAATTCATATCTATGGTAATCTATGGCATATTTTGGTTAATGATTGCTGTATTCAGGGGGAGCAAACATTAAGGATTAGCACAAGAAGTTTGAAGAAACACAAAAGAGAAAACATATTCAGAGAAAGAGGGGGAGCTAACAATGTTTGATGATGTCAAAAAGGGGGAGAAATTAAAGAAAAAGAAACATATCAAAAGTAAAATTATAAATTATTAAAAGACTTGAAAATAAATGAATGAATTGGAGAGAAATTAAATTATTAAAAGATTTGAAAATAAATGAATGAATTGGGGAGAAATTAAAGAAACATATCAAAAGCAAAATTATAAATTATTAAAAGACTTGAAAATAAAATGAATGAATTGGAGAGAAATTAAAGAACAATATCAAAAGCAAAATTATTAAATGACTTAAAAATACAATGAGTAAATTGCTAAGTACAATGCAAATAAGCAACCTTTAAAATTACTTCTTAAATATGCTCTGATATGCTTTAAAATTAGACTTGCTCTGATACATCTTAAAATTTGACATGCTCTGATATACTTTACAATCAATTCTTAGACATGCATTGGTACACTTAATTATTAAACTTGCTCTGATACTAAAACTAAATAATCAAATGAGAATGAGCAAATTTTCAAGATACAACTTGCTCTGATAACAAAAATAAATTTTTTACTCTAACATCTAAATCACATAATCAAATGAGCAAATTTTCAAATCATTAAGCAATGGGCAAGTTACTTATGCTAATGAGCACATGTTTCACATTCCAAAAGAATCAATCTTCTTTTCAAGCAAATGGACTTATTAGTTGGTAGTAAATTTCCTTTTTATCTTCAAAACTACCTACAATGCATTTCATTCCTTTGAAAATTTATGCTCATTGATTCATAAATGCTTTTGTTCAAATGTTTTGTCATCATCAAAAAGGGGAAGATTGTTGTTCCCTAGATTGATTTTGATGATTACAAAGCAGTTAAAGGGGTACTAATATTTCTCACTTGAAAAAGCCTTTTTTGCTCCTCAAAGGCAAAATGGTAATTTTACCAAAACCATGATTTGATGATATCAAATGATAGAACAAAAGATTTGTGATTCAATGATGAAAATTTTATTAATTTTGGACTTGAATGTTGAAAGATATGCATGATTGAAATTCATGAGTCGACCCATGAGTCGACTCATGGCACATGAGATGACTGGCATGCTGAATTTTCTGGCCGGCACAGACTTGGAAAATCCTATGAGTCGACCCATGAGTCGACCCCCAAGGCATGAGTCGACTCATAAGTCGACCTCTGCGGGTCTTTTTGCCAGTTTTACAGAACAATGAATCCTATTCTCTTCTGTGACGTTTTTCCACAGAGGTCGACCCATGAGTCGACCCCCAGGCGTGAGTCGACTCATGAGTCGACCCCTGTGACGGAATTTTTTCACAATGGCTAGTTTTTAACCCGTTTTAAGTGCTTTTAATGCTCATTTAATGCAATCTAACGGCTCTTTTTCAGCCTAGAATGTTTCCCTCTATTTCTTAAAGCTATAAAAGGAACAAAAAGGTGAAAAACAAAGAAGAGAAAGAAAGAGATTTAAAGAGCATTCAAGAGAGCATTGAAGATCATTCAAAAGAGAGAATTTGAAAAAGGGTTTCTCAAGCCAACTTTTCAGGCCTAATCAAGAGCTCATTCAAAGCTTTCAAGAAGCCTTCAATCCAAGCTCACCAACTCCTCAAGTGCCCAATCAAGTCTCCATCCACCTTGAGGAAATCCAAAAAGGGGCTTCCTCTTTTAAGTAAAGTGTATTTAAAGTTATATTCGCTCATTGAAGGAGCTTTTCTTTGTGCTTAATTGTGCTATAAATTGTTATACTCAGTTTGAGTGTTTGATTTTGTTTTGGAAGGATTCCAAAATAAGAGAAGGTTGATCCGAACCTTAAATCAGAGTGTATAGGGTTGGCTTATACCTAAAAAATAAGTGAACTAGCTTGGGATAGCTAGAGTCGGAGTTTTCGACATTTGTATTCAGGTTGAATACAAGATTAGTGGATTGGAATTCCCAAGTAGGAGCTTGGAGAGTGGATGTAGGTGCAAGGTTAGCATCGAACCACTATAAATCCTTTTGTTTGGTGTGTGTCTAATTGCTCTTCTTTATCCCTCCATTATTTTCTTGCATTATTGCTCTTGCTTTTAGCCTTGAATTAATTATGCTCACTCTATCTATTTAGCTTTATCAAATATTTCTCATAAGTCATTAGTTAAGCTTAAAATTTTTAGAAACCCAATTCACCCCCCCTCTTGGGTTGCATAGCTGGGCAACACCGAGCTTCTCCTAGATTGACGAGATAGAGAGCCATTCCGCTCCACCAAACATCCCAATCGAGCTTCAACCGACAGATCCGAACTCTTTGGCAAGTCGCAACAATGGCTGCTACCCTACCCCACACTCTGTAATGGATTCCACATGGCTCCACCACTCTCTGGCAAGTCACGACAATAGCCACTATCCTACTCCACTCTCTGCAATTGATTCCGTGTGGCTCCACCACTCTCTGGCAAGTCGCGACAACGGACACCACTCCACTCTTCGTAACAAACTCCACGTGGCCCTGAAAGGCCTCTGACGCCAACTACTCTCCATAACAAACTCCGCGTGGCTCTGAACGGCCCACTACCAAGCGGTTACAGACGTCGCTGTCAATTAGTTACACTCTCTGTCTATAAAAAGGGATCCCCAGATATGTTCTTCTCTAAGTTCTAAACTCTATCTCGAAACTTTGCTAAAATTCTCACTTGAGCACTCTATTTCTGTTGAAGCATAGTACTGACTTGAGCGTCGGAGGGTCTTGCCGGAGCACCCCCAACTCTGTTTTAGACTTCCCTTGTAGGTCCCAGCGACGGCCATGGTCATCTCAACTCCAGCTTCTCCAGCTTCGACGAAATTCTGCACCAACAGAATTGGCGCTAGAGGAAGGGTTCTGTGTCTTCGCAGTACCCTTGTTCTTAAAGGAGTGCTCAACAGGACTATCTCTGGTCATCTTCTCCAACATCCTCTTCTCCTTCTCCTTCTAGATCTCCACCTGATGCCTCCTCGAAAGGCATCCACCAAGCGATCCATGACCTCCACGGCCAGATCTCAGCGAGCTCCGCAAGCTCCGACCTCGTCTCCAGTTTTTCAGACTCCTCCTCCGACAACGGTAGTCGGCATGGAGCAGTTCGACCTGCTGGTTCAGCAAGTCAGAGGCCTCACCGAAGCAGTGCAGGCTATGCAGCAGCTGCAGCAACAGTTACAGGCATCAGTGCGGCTGGAAAGAGCATCGTCGGAGTTCCAAAATCTGGTAATAGGGCGGGCCACCTGGGCCAGTCACCCTATCTTCCTCGGAAAGGGGAAGCCGAGGGTGGAGAGCCCTCAGTCTAATCATGATTCCACCCCCAGAGGATCCCTACCTCCATTCTGCCAGAAGACCCTCGAGACTCACAGTCGAGAGGACCTCCTGGATCAAAGGCTCTAGGAGATGAATCAGTGGATTGAAGAGCTCCGCCACGCTCCCCCTGCTTATGGTGAGGATATCTGTACTGACCCTCCTTTCTCTCAAATGATCATGCAGGAACCGATCCCGCCAAACTTCAAGCTCCCCCAATTCGAAAGCAACCCTCGCTAAGGAGCCCAAGTCCTATCAGAAGTCCAAGCATATAGAGCAGCGGTTTCACATCATATGTGGATATCTCGAAAAAAAATTCATTGAGGTGTAGAGAGTCGACTCCGTGCTAAACATGGTGGACCTGCTGACGAAACCTCTCAGCCAACAGAAGATCGAAGCTCACTTTGAGAAGATGGATCTTAGGTATATGGCCAATTGACTTTAGGTCAAGTGAGGGTTTGTTAGATTTGTACTCTAGAAGTCAATTATTGACTGACACATTTTATAATTCCAGAGCTTAAATTTGTACTTATAACTTTTTATTATCAATAAAGGATGTTTCCATTCCAATCATGTTTATGTGTCCATGATTTGTCCTAAAAATTAACAAAGATAATTTTTGATATTCTTAAAGTGTTAAGAATTTGAGATATACATTAATTAGTGGTTAATTTCTAAATGCTCCCGATCGAAAGATCATCATGGAGGATAGTGATCAATCCATTCGAGATCGATGCACAGTTCACCTCTCTTATGGGCAGATGAGTCTTGGGTCTGTAGTATATGGATACTGGGGTGAGGGTGCAGGTGGTTGTTAGAGAATAACTTACACTGAGCATGACCAATATGAAAAACCATATGGATATTTACTCACTCATCAGTGGTCTTCTCGATGCCGCAGTGGTGTAAGTAGTCCTTTGACCTACGGTATCATTGGCTATTCATAGTGAGGCTACTGAGTTTGACTGCACATTTTTTCGATCCCTAACCATTTAGATCCCTGCTATATATATTGACTTCAGTAGGTTCAGATTCGCTGTTTGGAGTAGGATGCACCTAGATAGAACCTATTGACCTTGATAAAAAAGAAGAAGTCCTATGCGATTTGCGAAACTAAGTTTAGAAAGTCTTTGATCAAGGTAAGTGTGAATACTAGAAAAGAGTTTTCACTAGATTCACAAATGACTCGAGTTGCGCCAATCTAGCATATGACTGATAATGGGATCTGACGAGTTCTTCATGACTTTCATCAAGTTGGAACTCACGATAGAAGGACTGAATCATATGATAACTGCAGCTAGGGATTCATACTTTCATTCTATTGGATTGGCATTATATACTGCTAGGTGTCACTGTTGGGTTGTGAGACTCATCAGACATCATCTTGATGATCGATGACCCTTGAAGGGTAGAATTGAAAATATTTCAACCTATCGAAAAGAGTTTTGATGATATTGTGATGGAATCATAATATTTCTCACTATCAGATAGAATGAAATCTCTGGAGTCACACATTAAAGAATTTAATCTTGAATTTGCTAATTAGACTTGTGAAGTTCTAATTGGGTTAGGGTTTATTGAAATCCTGTTAGATTTAGTAGAACCATGCTAGCACATGGTTAAACCTAATTCTTCTCGAAACTTCGATTGTGTTAAGTCCATAGCCTTGAACCTAATCTAAATCTATTTAGATTTAATTGGACTCTTAATTGTGAGCTCAAGAGGATTTGATTAAGTTAGTTAGTTGACTAAATTATCTTCTAATTTTCTCTACATTATCTTCTAATTATCTCTAAGTGGTGTGTGGGATAGATGGAAAGAATGGATGGCACCTACTCTTTTTTTGCAGGACCATGGGGCACCAATCCCATGGATAATGCAAGAGGGGCCCACCCTTCTGTTGTGATCCAGGTGGTGTGCCCAAGGCTCAGGGGACCAAGGCTAAGGCCAAGGTCCATCATTCATGAGGGCTTCATGGAGGCTCTAGGGCTAGTTGGGCCCTAGGTTGAAAGGTTGTGGGCCTTTCGGGTTCTTGAGGTCTAGGTTATGTGGGCCTCAAGGGACCAACTCTTTATAGGTCAGGTCTGGGCCTAGGATAGGTGAGATTAGATCGAGTCATGGATGTACATGGGCTTGAGTTAACCTAATCTCCCATAGAGTTGGTCAAGGGAGTTTTGGGTTTGGATCACTTGACCCTGTGTTTATATATACATGCACTGTATAGGTTTGATTAAGCCAAGGAATACGAAAACCCTTTCTCCAAGTCTCTCTCTCTCTTCTCCCTCTCTCTTCAGCTATTCTCCATGCCCCAGGAGCAAGAAACCTAGGGTTTCTTGCCGCCAGGTCCATAGAAGGCAGGAAAGCAGGTGAGGTGCTAGGGTTTTGAGCCCTCCCCCTTTGTGCCGCCAACCATATTGCCTCTCTCTCTCCTGCAGCCACCCAAATATCATGTACAAGACTTGAAATCTCTTGCTATGAGTTGGTACAAGTTTCTCTCAGATCTGGAGTTGATCTGAGGTCGTTTGAGGTGTGGTGAGATCTCCATCAACAGATCTATAGGAAAGGCTGCAGCAGAACAGATCTGCAAGGTCTGGTTCTATCTACCTTCTTCCCTATCTAGAATGCCCCATTCAGATTTATAAGCTGAAATACTCGGCCAGGCCTGATCTAGTTGGGTACCAGATCTTGGATTTTTTAGAGGAGATCTTAGAGGTGTTCTTCATCTGGAACGAAAGGTTGACGAAGAAGACAGCAACCAGGCTGATTTCGTCAAGGGCTTTGATTGAGTCCAGAGTCTTCAGATTTGTTCGTTGCTGGTTCTGCTACACCAAGGTCTGTGAGAGGAGCTGGAATCATGCTCCAATAGTTGGTATCAGAGCCACATTGGTGAGGAAGCAGTTCCAAGCGTGAGAAGTTGAAGATCCCAAGTGCTAAAAATTTTCAGCAAGGTATCATCAAGGTATATTCTACACTTCTTGATTTTATATTGCTTGTTTGGCTTGGATCCAATC